>NW_025746095.1:0-117500 GCF_021184085.1 Oncorhynchus gorbuscha
GACACAGAGAGAGGGGAGAAAGACAAGTTCAAGCCAGTTATCTACATGGGTTGTGTCTGGTGGACAACTTGTCATGGTCATGATGATGAAGTATCGCTTAAGTCTAAACTGTTTTCCGTGTTAAATTTTATTGTAAGGCCACCTGAATAGTCGTTTTTTATCTAAACTGTGACTACAACCAGTCGTGTGTGTGCCAGTATGTAGATGTTGGTCAATATATGAAATCTGACCATATCATACATTGCATAGGATCACCACTGACATGTACAAAGTCTATCTCTGATGTAACCATGAGTCACTGGAGTGGTATTATGGCTATTGGTGATAATATGTGGATTTACAGCTTCAAAGGAGATACATAATACAGTGACACACAATGTGTTTTATTACATTATACTTTGAACCGGTACATGATGGATCAACCTTTTAGGGTGTAACCAAGCAAGGACCTTCGAGGACCTAAACAGCAGGGGCGATATAATGAGCTCTGTTTCACTTTGCTGAGAAAGTAAAACAGAGAGAAAAGAAGACATGGCGTCTGGTGGTCACGATTCTTAACAATTTTTCGGTCGACACCTGACAAATTTGGATTGTTCTATTGATGCGGCAATGTTTATCCAGGTAATGTAACATATCACAATGTCAGGGTAGAAGTGCATGGTCTGCAGTCTTAGCTTTTGGGCAATAAATGGCATTTTTAGGAGGCAAATGTCGATCATCATTTAACTTAGCAGTTGTCAGCAGTGTCAGTCAGTCTGAGCGCTTTCCAGAAATCTTCGGCAATAACAAACTAGCTTGTTAGTGTTTTAATCACATTCATTGCATATGTAGTGTTCTAATTTCATTTTCAATGTACTATTTCAATCGAAAGAATCAGTTTGCGTCCTCAAAATTATTGCTTTGGTTAAAAATGGTGTAATTGTCATAAGGGTGAAATGTAATTACTACAATATTATGTTGTGTGAACTGGAATGGAATTATCTGGTCTTGAAATTGTACTAGACACTTGTGATGCTGCTATGAATTCCCTCACTAACCTTCTCTTTTTTAAATGTTGTATTATTGTATTTGTTATGGAGAGGTCAGTATATGAGAGGAGACTGTTGCCCCAGTGGACTGAAAATAGTCTTGACAGGCAAACTGGGGAAAAATAGACTGTAGCCAGCAGATTCGACCGGCTTGCTTAAAGCTGCTCTAGGGTTGGACAGCATTCCTGTGTCGATTTTAAAGCCTCTGCATGCTCAGTCATACACAGCATTTACTCCGATGCGGCTCTGCAGAAGTCGAGGCATTCATACTTCTTGCAATTAGCATAGTTGTTGTCAAGGAAGGGAGTTTGTGTTTATACTGGACATAACGCAACCAGTCATGTCAATGCAGAGCTATACGGAGTTGTTATTCATGTTATTACAACATTTTGGAGTCGAATGGCATTGCCGTGCAGAGCTTGATTTTGTCTTCTGCTGACCTGGGGGATGAGAAATGCGTTGTACTCGAATTTTCCCATTATCCCAACTGTTAAACTGAGAAGATTGAGCGACTGCTAGTTTTTCTGGAAAAGTGTCATTTTTGTCCTCATGCTAGATAGCAGAAGACCTAGCAGCCATTTTGTTGTTCAATGCGCCATGCCATTCCATAATGGTTGCTGTGACTACCCATAACTAGCATGATGTCAGTGTAACAGTTGGGATAATGGGAGAATTCATAGTACAGCACATTTCTCATCCCTGGATTACATATCCCTGGTATGTTTTCTGAGCCAAATCTTGCGCCAGGTCCCACGGTTTCTTAATCTACACAGGAATGCTGTCTGACCCTAGTGCAGCTGTAAGCAAGTGGGTCAGATCTGCTGGGTAAAGAGACTGTAGGCTACGGTCGATCTGCCTCTTCCTCCCCTACAGGCTTGACTAAAGTGAAATGATGGCCGAAATCATTGCTGTGAACATCTCGGACACATCCGCCACCTTCTTCCTGCCCCCATCTCCTGTCCTTGAGGACTCTGGCTTTCCCCTGGCCTCGCTGGACAGTGAGGACTATGTGTTTGTTGAGGCCAGGCACCCCAACAAGGTCCTGGAGGGCCTGAACAGCCTGCGTCTCAACAATGCCTTCTGTGATGTGACACTGTGCTGTGGGGGCAGGAGTTCCCTGTCACCGTATCGTACTGGCTTCCTTTAGCTCCTACTTCCAGGTATGGACAGTGATGTACGGTACAATACAACGTTATTAATCCCCACAGAAAGTGTGGAAGATATCATTGGGACAAGAGTACAGAAAACATACATTGTCCAGGAGCAGACACAGAATGCATACACTACTTCTCCATATACTACAAGGGCAGCAGGTTAAGAGCGTTGGGGCCAGTAACCGAAAGGTCACTGGTTTGAATCACCGAACCAACTAGGTGAAAAATCTGCCAATGTGCCCTTGAGCAAGGCACCTATCCCTAATTCCTCCTGTAAGTCCCTTTGGATTAGAGCGTCTACTAAATTACTAAAATGTATATGTAAATTAAATTGTGGGTAGATATTTGGGGGGACAAACAGTAGACGTTGGATCTGGGAGTTGTTCCCCAGAATGTTTGGGAAAATTTCAAAAGGTATTTCCTGCAATTGTGCACAGTTTGACATTACTTTATTATGCCTCTCTTGAAGGGTTTTTGAAAACAGTACAACTGGAAGGATAAGTCAGCACCATCATGAATTAAGGTATTTCAAGGCAGATATTAAGAAGTCAAAAAGATCAAGACTGAGATTTATTATAATTGTGAATATTTACCTATAAAAAGAAAGTTCCTGCAGTTCTACAGTTTGACATGAATGTATGCCCTCTTGACGGGTACTTTGAAAACAGTATAAGTGAAAGGATAAGTCACCAATGAAAGTATTTAAAATATTAATAATACACAAAAGATGAAGACTGAGTACTATTATAATGATGATGCACATTTACATAGGATGTCATCTACTAAGTTGATCATACATTGACTATCAAGTTTTCCTAGTTTACAGGTGGAGGTTGAGATAAAACACACCTTTAAGGACTGGCTGAATGCCTGTTGGAAAGAGAGAGTTAGGGGAGAGTCTTCATTCAAACTGTAAATTAGTCATATTTCACTTACTGGTACTGAAGCGGGAGGCGTGCGAATATATAGTGCGTCTGTCTAGACAGCGGAGGAGGCTCAGTGCGTCTGAACGGGGCCAGACTAATGCAGAGCAGTTTTATAAATGCTATTCTACACACTTTTGTCATGAGGCTGAGAGAAAATGTTGCAGTTTTAAAGCATTTTTTTTTTTTGCAGTTCTACACATTTGCCATGGGGTAGAGAGAAGTGTGCTGTTTTATAGCTCATCTCATGCTATTCACATTTTGCCATGAGGATGAGAAAGAATTTAGCATTTGTCCTGTTATTCTACAATCAACCTGTTCAGAATATTGGGGAGGACCGGCCTCCTGGGTGGCGCAGTGGTCTAGGGCATTGCAGCGCTAGCTGTGCCACCAAAGACTCTGGGTTCGCTCCCAGGCTCTGTCGCAGCTGGCTGCGACTGGGAGGTCTGTGGGGCGACGCACAATTGGCCTAGCGTCGTCCGGGTTAGGGAGGGATATCCTTGTCTCATCGCGCACCAGCGACTCCTGTGGCGGGCCGGGCACAGTGCGCGCTAACCAAGGTTGCCAGGTGCACGGTGTTTCCTCCGACACATTGGAGCGGCTGGCTTCCGGGTTGGATGGCGCTGTGTTAAGAAGCAGTGCAGCTTGGTTGGGTTTCGGAGGACTCATGGCTTTCGACCTTCGTCTCTCCCGAGCCCGTACGGGAGTTGTAGCAATGAGACAAGATAGTAACTACGAATAATTGGATACCACGAAATTGGGGAGAAAAGGGGTAAAATTTAAATATATATATTTTTAAAGAATATTGGGTGGAGAGGACATGTCCCTCATCCCCTGTGGCAATTTTGCATATGACACACTAACACTTACCAACTCAATACGGACAGTCAGACTGTGCGTTAATATAAGTCGGTGGCCTCGAGGTTTGAGCGTTGGACTTCCGGAGCCGACAAGGTAACCCCCCCCAAATGATTATTCTAACTGCTATACTACATAGACCCAGAGGGCAATACAGTGGTGCAACGGGGATGAGCAAGCTGACGGTGCCCTTGCTTCTCAACTATTCCATTTACTGAATGGATACAGTTTACTGATGACCGTGCATCTTTTATATTGTCACTCACTGCAGACCTGAAGTACTTACATGTGGTCATTTGCTGTTGGCGCTTTTTCATTGGCAGGAGTCTGTTTCTCTCTTCTCCTAATTCTCTGCCCTCCCCTCTGTCCTCCCCAGGCCATGTTCTCCACAGACCTGATGGAGTCCAGACAGGAGCGGGTGGCCATCAACGGAGTGGAGTCCCAGATGATTGGCATGCTGGTCAGCTACGCCTACACGGCTGAGGTGGTCATCTCCAAGGCCAACGTGCAGGTGAGGTAGAACCGTTGTCTTCCAGTCTCACTTTGTAGTCAACTTCTGGTTTAGCATGGCAGTTGTTAAATTAAAGTTATACTACCCCAGAGTTGAAGTCAGTTTCATTCCTAGTCATAAATACAGTAAATGGCACTTTCCATTTCCTAAATAAATTTCCTGAGTTGACTGTCTTGAAATCAAATGTCATTGACCTGTGACCCCCAGGCCCTGCTGGCTGCGGCCAACCTCTTGGATGTGATGGCAGTGCGTGAAGCCTGCTGCCGCTTCATGGAGCGCCAGATGGATGAGATGAACTGTGTGGGCATCCACTGCTTCGCTGAGGCCCACTCCTGTAGGGAGCTGGAGAAACACAGCATGGACTACATCCTCCAGCACTTCGGCAGTGTCTGCCAACAGGTGAGATAGGAAGGGAGGTCTGGGTTGTGTAGTCCAAACCTGGGACCTGGTCTCAATAGTTTCAAATGTATTTTTCACCTCTGTTCTCCTTCATCTGTGCTGCATTGAACACAATGATCCCAGAGAGGTATTTGGTTTCACCCGTGTTGTTCCTTCAGAACAGTGCAGACGAAGGAGGGGACATTTCTCATGTCTCATTGTTTAGACATTCCCATTCTTCATGTATGTGAGAAAGGGGAAGTGACATCATAGTCTTTTGTTCCCCTTGCTGGTCTATGCCAGCCCAGGATCATGTTCCTTAGGCACCAAAAGGAAGAAACTAGACTTAAACAGGGAGGGACTACCTGGACTTCTTCCAATAAGCAACGCAATTTTTTGCTTAAATTTCAAAATCTTTTGAACACTGTCCCCCCCCCCCCCTCCTCCCAGGAGGAGTTCCTCTCTCTGTGTGCAGACAAGCTGACGGAGATCATCGCCAGCGACCACCTGAACGTAGCCAAGGAGGAGACTGTGTTCGAGGCCACCATGCTGTGGCTGGACAAGAGCGCCACCCGCAGGCAGAGCTTTGAAAAGGTCAGCATGAAAACACAACAGTCAATGCAGTGGTCCCCCATTGTCTGTGTGTTGAGCGGTATCTAGGCGACAGATTGTGTCCAGCTCTGTGCTACGCCCCTCCCTACAGTTCTCTGTTGACTGTGGTGTGGGGGGGTTTTAAGCTCTGGAATCCCCAGTAGATCTGACTGTCTGAAACCCCAGCTGTCAGTCACTCAGCTTTACATAAACGTTAGGGGTGTTAGCAATTTGTTATTCTTTTAAAATACAAACTCCAAAGCAAATCAGGGAGAGAAAAGTAGGTTTATTCAGAGAGGACAAATCAAGATGGTATGCTGGGAGTCAATGTTCAGTCTCCCCTGTCCTCAGCTTTTCCCCACCGAACAAAAGAACAGGATGCCATTTATAACCCCCCACCCTAGCCTGGGGTTGACCTATCAGAAGTCCTTGGCCAAATAACCAGTATCCTGCTCCCGACTCAATGTACAGACCAATGAAAACGTGGCCCACGTCGCTCTGAGTTCAGGAGTGACATTCCACAGATTCTGAACAGATGTTGAACTGAAAACCAACTAATATTTACAAATCGCTATTGACCATTAGTACTCTAGTACACTCGTCCTCGGCATTGTGTATTTATCTTCAAAATATTCTTATATTCCCCCCTAGACCATTTAAAAAATAAATATAGTTAAAATGTCATTTTAGAAAACATAAAAAAACAGACAGAATAAAATACATTAGCAGTAAGCATAAAATAATTCACATTAAACACCTTGCATTTCTATAAAACACAAAGGGCATATTGTACTTGCCGTTGCCATAAGAAATAGATTTCACACAAAGTTATAGAAAAGAGGTCTTAACAAGTGTGATCGCACATCTGAGAGAGCATGGTTCACTACAGCACCAAGGACAGTTACCACGGGCACATTGACCACAGTCATGAGGCTTGGTGTGGTGATGATCCCCACCACATTCACATTGTGGTGTCTTTTCAACTATACACATGTCCCATAGATCTTTACTCACTACTTTAGTTGTGGCTATAGCTACCTTGCTAATTGGATATTGTTTTGTGCAAGGTGGGGCATCACCTGTCAAACACACTGATTCCATATCCACAGTTCCACAGTCATTTTTCTTCATAGTCCAAATAGCATGGTTCTGAACTATACATTTCTGGGGTTGTCTAATTTGCCACGTCACCTTTTCTTAAGGAATGTTCAATGTTGAGTCAAGTTACATAATAACATCAAAGCCTAAAATAGGTTGTTCAAATGAGCCTATCCACACCCCTGCATCAATCTTCATTGGACCAATAGAAATTGATAATGGTTTGGTTTGTTTCATATCAGTCTTCCCTCCACTCCTGTTGCCCCCCATCTTCTTTCCTGTGTAATGAGGACATATATGTTTTGCATAAGATATGGGCAATACAGTAACTTCAGGACCTGTATCTACTAAAAAATCTACTGCAAAGTTGTTAACCATCATGTTCACATATATTCCATCCGATTTCATATGTACACCAGCTGAGATGGGACGTAAGAGGGGGGTCTATTAGTTTACCTCCACAGTATCTAGAAACCTCTGCTGCTGAACTGGAGAGAGCTTTTTACATTTCTGCACGAGTATTGTGTCGTTGGGGCTGTTGTCTTTGTTCCATTTTCCCTTAGACGGACCCTGCTTCTCCTGGCCACTTCTCATAAAATCATGTTTTCTTTTCTGACAGTCTTGCTGCCAGTGATCAGAAATCCCGCAATAATGACATACACCAGGTTCCTCTTCTCCTGAACGGATTATGTTGTTGGTTTCACTCTGAACCTGCATAACTGATAACCACGTCTCATGGAAGCTTAAAAGTTTTTGACCATTAATCCAACTGTTTTGGAGATGCTGATTTATGTGTGATCACGATCTCTGGAAGTTTGTCTTTACACCCTTTTCACAGCCTGTGTTCAGGTTGGCCTAAGACATCGTTCGTCACTGCTGTCAGAATCTGTTGACTCAAAGACAGGCAGTGCCAGCCAGTTGCTTGAAATCTGATCTGCCTTGCACAACTCAGTGTAAAGCTAGATTAGGAGAACATAGGCCACAGGTGGGGGTCACGTCTGATTTTCATCTGTGTCTCCTGCTCTACTTTGAAATGGTTCTAGACAGTGAATTTAAAATGTCATGTTCACATCCGAAAGAGCTGTTCCACCTTTTTCCAGTGGTTTTCTCACTTAAAAATGACATTACATTAACGTCAAAAGTTGTATAATATAAATGCAGCAAAAAAGAAATGTCCCTTTTTCAGGACCCTGTCTTTCAAAGACAATTAGTAAAAATCCAAATAACTCTTCACAGATCTTCATTGTAAAGGGTTTAAACACAGTTTCCCATGCTTGTTCAATGAACCATAAACAATTAGTGAACATGCACCTGTGGAACAGTCATTAAGACACAAACAGCTTATAGACTGTAGGCAATTAAGGTCAAAGTTATGGAAACTTAGGACACTAAAGAGGCCTTTCTACTGACTCTGAAAAACACCAGAAGACAGATACCCAGGGTCCCTGCTCATCTGCATGAACGTGGCTTAGGCATGCTGCAAAGAAGCATGAGGATTGCAGATTTGGCCAGGGCAATAAATTGCAATGTCCGTACTGTGAGACGCCTAAGACAGCGCTACAGGGAGAGAGGACGGACAGCTGATCATCCTCGCGGTGGCAGATCACGTGTAACAACACCTGCACAGGATCTGGAGTAGTCCACGAGGAGGAGATGCACTGCAGTACTTAATGCAGCTGGTGGCCACACCAGATACTGACTGTTAATTTTGACCCCCCCCCTTTGTTCAGGGACACATTATTCCATTTCTGTTACATGTCTGTGGAACTTGAGTTTGTCTCAGTTGTTGAATCTTGTGTTCATACAAATATTTACACATGTTAAGTTTGCTGAAAATAAACGCAGTTGACAGTGAGAGGACGTTTCTTTTTTTGCGTTTTTTATTTTGCATTTGAGTTTGTGTGTGTGTTTTTATATAACCCCTTTTGAGGACCCCAACCTCTTCTAGAACAAATAGTTTCTGTAGGGCCTGGCTACCCATAGCTTATGTTCACTCGTTTTTGAATGCTTACAAGGCTTACATTTACCACGTGTAAAAGTTGCTAGAAGGTTTCACAAGAACAGACTCCAACCTTTTTAATAGAGTAAAGAAAGGACTACACTCTAATAAAACAAAGGACTTGAGCACTTATACATCACAGATACATATCACTCATTGCATACACTATTTGAACCTGATTGGGTTTGTTTAAAATGATTTTGGTCTAGACTCACCCAGCAATTCTGTCGTCAATCAGGAGATTAAGAGTTGTCTCCCCAAAGTGGGTTGCGCTCAGCCTCTTTCTTCTGGATAAACACACAGTTGATAAGTTCTTATTGATGTTCAGACCAATTCATCAGGAACACGACACCAAGTGTTAGCAATTTATGTTATTCTTCAATAACACAAACTCCAAAGCAAATCAGGGGGAGAAAAATAGGTTTATTCAGAGAGGACAAATCAAGATGTTATGCTGGGAGTCAATGTTCAGTCTCCCTGTCCTCAGCTTTTCCCCAGCGAACAAAAGAACAGGATGCCATTTATAAACCCCTGACCCTAGCCTGGGGTTGTCCAATCAGAAGTCCTTGCAGTACAACTTGGCCAATGGCCAAATAAGAAGAAAAATCAGAAGTAACAGTCAGTATCTGGTGCTCCCGACTCAATGTACAGACCAATGAAAATGTGGCACATGTAGCCCCCATTACTCTGAGTTCAGGAGTGACATTCCACAGACTCTGAACAGATGTTGAACTGAAAATTAACTCATATTTACAATTTGCTATTGACCATTAGTCCTGTCATCCTGTGTTGTGTATTTATTTTCAAAATATTCTTATCGGGGTTAGAACCCCATTGTATGGTCCTGTAGTAACCATGGGCCCTGGAAGGTGTCACCCTGGCCTGGCACAAATATAATTTAGAGCCTCAGATGTGAGTCGGTGTCATTTTGGATAGGTCAGAGGTCAGCGATACTATCATGTTAAGTGGAAGTTGGAGGTATCAAGGTCGCTCTGATAAAATGGAATAGGACCTAACCATTAAATTAAATGAACAAAATTGAAGGTTAGGTCCTATGGCTTTGTTTTAATGTGTATATAACACTAGAGGTTGGATGGAGATGCCTACCTGTGTCTGTCTGCTCATGTCTATATCCAGTGGGTGTGTTTGTTTTCAGTGTATGTGTCGTCATTCTAACCCACATCTCCCTGCAGGTCTTGGAGCACATCCGCCTGCCCCTGATCAGCCCGTACTACATCCACGATGTGATTGAGTCTCTGGAGGTGGTCCGGGAGTCCCAGCGCTGTCAGAGGCTCATCTCTGAGGCCAAGGACTACCTGCTGCTACAGGACCGACGAGGAGAGTTCTACTGCCCCCGAGCACGCCCACGTAGGTCCACAGGTAGGTACCACACGCATGGATACATGAACATACACACTCCAAATACACCCTGTCACCCTAACACACACAAACACAAGAACTTGAACACACACATTTAACCTCCCACTTGCCAAACTCCTCCACACGCCTAGTGCTTTAATTAATTAGATTTCTGAAGCGCAAACCCTGGTATGCCTGGAGGATTGTTCTGCCTTTAATACAATGATCAGCTCTCTGAAGGGACAAGTCTCTGTGGCTCCCCAGTCACATCCCTCTCTGCTGGCCTCTGTGACAGGGACAGCTGAGGTGATTGTGACGGTGGGGGGAGAGGACGATAAGGTGGTGCTGCGTAGCGTGGAGAGTTTTGACCCCCTTACCAGCCAGTGGAAGAGTCTGGCCTGCCTGCCCTTCGCTGTCAGTAAACATGGCCTGGTGGTTTCAGGTGAGGACCATTTGGTTTAGTTTGTATATAAGATGGATCCTATGTCATAGATTGTTATAGGACCTTTGTTACATTTGACCTAATGCTTGAGAATGAGATGAAGAAAAGAGCGATGTCAGTTTCTCACAAAATAAACAGATTTTGTGAGGAATTGTATCATTTTCTAATTTATTCCAATCTCCATGTTCTCTCCCCCAGGCTCCACTCTGTACCTGGCTGGAGGGGAGTTCCCTGATGGCTCAGCCAGCAGAGAGATGTGGCGCTATGACCCCTGCTTCGACTCCTGGCTGGAGATGGCCCCCATGAACGTAGCTCGCTCAGAGCTAGGTAAAAATCAGTCAACTCTAGCCATTTATTTATCCATTTTAACATACTGTCTGACATGTCATAACACTGGTTAGAAGGACAGCCGGGGACGTGACTTTTTTTGTAACAGGTTAGGTCCCCGTCCATGACTTCTGTAATGGAATAAAACAATAGCCAATACAGTACATCCTTTGTGAATGCTGACAGACTTCCATTGGATAACTCCTCTCTGTTTTAAGTTGAGCCTGCCGGCTCTTCCATAAATATGTCCCCCTCCCTCCCCTCCAGGTTTGGTGATGCTGGATGGCTATGTGTTTGCAGTGGGGGGCTGGGAGGGCCGTTCCCGCCTGGACTCTGTAGAGTGCTACAACCCCCACACCAACACTTGGCAGTTCATGGAGTCAGTCAAGATGGCCGTCACCAGCCCTGCTGTGGTGGCACTGGATGGACTGCTCTATGTCACAGGTAGGAGAGATCATTGCTCACCCACTTCCAGAGAACTCTATGGCTGTGTTTACACAGGCAGCCCAATTCTGATATTCTTTTGACCAATCAGATCAGCTCTGAAAAAAATCTGATGTGATTGGTCAAAAGACCTATTTGTGGGAAAAATATCAGAATTGGGATGACTGTATAAACTCTATAGCAACTCTATAGGTTCAGCTTGGTCTATATAATTTTTCTGAAATTGCTTTATGCGGTAGTTTGAATTGTCTACAGGTAATCTTTAATATTAGATAGTAACTTATCAGTGTCCTCCTGCCTCCTAGGTGGTGCTGTTCTAGAGGATGGTGACGGCACAGACCTGGCCCAGGTGTACAACCCTAAAACGTCTGTATGGACTGAGGTGGCCCCCATGCAGATCGCTCGCTCCGGCTCTGCTGCCTGCACCCTGAAGGGGAAAATCTACGTCATAGGTATCAGGGATTAGTTTTGACTTTTAGATCACAATCAAATCAAAATCAAATTTTATTTGTCTCACACACATGGTTAGCAGATGTTAAATGCGAGTGTAGCGAAATGCTTGTGCTTCTAGTTCCGACAATGCAGTGATAACCAACAAGTAATCTAACTAACAATTCCAAAACTACTGTCTTATACACAGTGTAAGGGGATAAGGAACATGTACATAAGGATATATGAATGAGTGATGGTACAGAGCAGCATACAGTAGATGGTATCGAGTACAGTATATACATATGAGATGAGTGTGTAGACAAAGTAAACAAAGTGGCATAGTTAAAGTGGCTAGTGATACATGTTACATAAGGATGCAGTCGATGATGTAGAGTACAGTATATACATATGCATATGAGATGAATAATGTAGGGTAAGTAACATTATATAAGGTAGCATTGTTTAAAGTGGCTAGTGATATATTTACATTTCCCATCAATTCCCATTATTAAAATGGCTGTAGTTGGGTCAGTGTCAATGACAGTGTGTTGGCAGCAGCCACTCAATGTTAGTGGTGGCTGTTTAACAGTCTGATGGCCTTGAGATAGAAGCTGTTTTTCAGTCTCTCAGTCCCAGCTTTGATGCACCTGTACTGACCTCGCCTTCTGGATGATAGCGGGGTGAACAGGCAGTGGTTCGGGAGGTTGATGTCCTTGATGATCTTTATGGCCTTCCTGTAACAACGGGTGGTGTAGGTGTCCTGGAGGGCAGGTAGTTTGCCCCCGGTGATGCGTTGTGCAGTCCTCACTACCCTCTGGAGAGCCTTACGGTTGAGGGCGGAGCAGTTGCCGTACCAGGCGGTTATACAGCCCGCCAGGATGCTCTCGATTGTGCATCTGTAGAAGTTTGTGAGTGCTTATGGTGACAAGCCGAATTTCTTCAGCCTCCTGAGGTTGAATAGGCGCTGCTGCGCCTTCAATGAATACAATTACATGGACATGGGGGGGACCTGATCCTTGATCAGCACACATGCTCTAAGATGCTTGATTACATAGTGACTTTTCCCTGAACACGTGACCTGATCAGGAAAAAAGGCCCAAGTTTGAAGCCAGGGGATATTTCCACATTTTCCGTGGAAAAATACATTAGGATTTTCTCCTGTATTCCATTCATAGGTGGCTGGCATGCGTCCACAGAGAACACAGACAAGGTGGAGTGTTACGACCCCAAGAGTAACCAGTGGACCATGTGTGCCCATATGAGGGAGAGGCGCTACCGGCCCGGTGTGGCCGTGGTGGACGGCAAGATCTACGTGCTGGGTGGAGAGGAGGGCTGGGACAGGTAAGATCTACGTGCTGGGTGGAGAGGAGGGCTGGGACAGGTAAGATCTACGTGCTGGGTGGAGAGGAGGGCTGGGACAGGTAAGATCTACGTGCTGGGTGGAGAGGAGGGCTGGGACAGGTAAGATCTACGTGCTGGGTGGAGAGGAGGGCTGGGACAGGTAAGATCTACGTGCTGGGTGGAGAGGAGGGCTGGGACAGGTAAGACTTTTCTAATCATATTCAGCTTGATTGTATTTATTAGGCCACACCTGAGCAAAATGGTTTTCAACAGAAAATGAAATCAAGCGTTTCTTATTGAACAAGTTGACGTATTCTCTCCCTATTTCAGTCAGTTTTCCCGCGTTTGGTGCCTGAATACGACCCTGATTTGGCAGGTGCAAGGCCTATAAAATATATTTTTAAGGAGAATATGAAAATTATCTGGGCTGCCTATGGCACCCTATTCATAGCACTACTTTTGATGAAATGGCACCTTATTCCATATGTAGTGCACTACTTTTGACCAGAGCCTACACAACCTGTCCCATCTGTCCGCCAGGTACCACGACACCATCGAGCGGTACTGTGAGGAGACAGACAGCTGGGAGATCGTGGGGGAGATGCCCACCAGCCGGAGCTGGCTGAGCTGTGTCTCTCTGCAGCTGAGGAAGGATGCCCATGGGGGCAGCCGCCCGGCACTGCCTCGGAGACCGAGTTCTCTGTGGACTGAGGGAGAACTCCAGACGGAGGTCCTTGTACCATTCATTTATATTGCTCCAGACTGCCACCTTTTGGAGAGCTCTGAGTATGCATCTCTGCCAAACAGTCAACCTGACCCTGGCTGTTCAGGTGCTGTACAGAAGTCACTCTGTGCCAGAGACAATGCCAGAGGGCAGCTAACTACCTTAGTAGGGCTGGTATTCTGTCTCATCGTGAGTCTTGACCTTGCCAAGTGACTGCGCCTCAAGGCTTAACTCATGGAGAAGGACAGTTGTGTGACTGCCTCAATGGCAAGCCTGACAAAAGTGGTCTTTATTTCACCATGAAAGCCTGTTCTCTTACTCAATGGCATGGTTCCATTCTGTTGCCATGTCACTGTGTCCATGGTAACGGTATCATTTAGGATGGATGACCCTCGTCACACACTTATGGAACCCTCTCTTTTAATGTTACGTGAACGTTTGGGGTCAGGGTGTTTCATTAAACTGTCACCAAGATGTTCTCTCCACAACCATCACAGTCTATTTTTGCATTATTTGTATGTGACGTTTAGTATTTATTTGATGTCTTGAGTTGATGGCCCATTTTATTACAATTGGAAGATCATTATTTTTCCCGTTTATAAAAGATGCTCTTTATTGGCCAAAGAATCTATTGTGAACCAGTATTTAAGACTAATTAGTGAACAAAAGCCAAACCTGTTAAGTGTTTTGTCATGCAAATTTGGAAGGTATGTTCACAATTGCCTTTTGACTGCCTGTTATATGGTTTAGTTTATATGTCTAATTGGTATGCTTAGTAAATGTTGCTTTTGAGTAGTCATTTTAATTCTGTAAAAGTGGAAATGTGAATTTAATAAAAGCACATGGATGCCAATATAGTTACTACTGAATCTGACTATTCACGGTGCATCTCAACCTAGAGTGGCATGCTAATCCCCGTATAGATGCCAGGATCTAAACCTTATCTTGTCCCCCTATAGATGCCAGGATCTCTACCTAATCTTGTCCCCCTACAGATGCCAGGATCTCAACACATCTCAACCTAATCTGGTGCCCATATAGATGCCAGGATCTCAACACATCTCAACCTAATCTGGTGCCCATATAGATGCCAGGATCTCAACACATCTCAACCTAATCTTGTCCCACTACAGATGCCAGGATCTCAACACATCTCAACCTAATCTTGTCCCCGTATAGATGCCAGGATCTCAACACATCTCAACCTAATCTTTTCCCCCTATAGATGCCAGGATCTCAACACATCTCAACCTAATCTTGTCCCCCTATAGATGCCAGGATCTCAACCTAATCTTGTCCCCCTATAGATGCCAGGATCTCAACCTAATCTTGTCCCCCTATAGATGCCAGGATCTCAACCTAATCTTGTCCCCCTATAGATGCCAGGATCTCAACCTAATCTTGTCCCCCTATAGATGCCAGGATCTCAACCGAATCTTGTCCCCCTATAGATGCCAGGATCTCAACCAAATCTTGTCCCCCTATAGATGCCAGATCTGCCTATAGATGGATCTCAACCGAATCTTGTCCCCCTATAGATGCCAGGATCTCAACCGAATCTTGTCCCCCTATAGATGCCAGGATCTCAACCGAATCTTGTCCCCCTATAGATGCCAGGATCTCAACCTAATCTTGTCCCCCTATAGATGCCAGGATCTCAACCTAATCTTGTCCCCCTATAGATGCCAGGATCTCAACCTAATCTTGTCCCCCTATAGATGCCAGGATCTCTACCTAATCTTGTCCCCCTACAGATGCCAGGATCTAAACCCATTTTACCACATGGCTTTTACCCAGGTTTCCAGTGACATACATGTAGCCATCTGCCCTTAGAGGTTCCTTTGATTACAATGCTGAAACTTGAACAGGGTCTTCCATAATTATACATTAATTACATTGGGCAAGTCACTGTGTAGGTGATAAACAAATTATAATTTAAAACCAATGTAGGAATGTTTCCCAAATGAAACACTACAAATACTGAAATGAACATGTCCACCTTTAACTGCACCAAATGAAGGAAAAAGGTCAACATAAGGAAAGCTAAGTGTTGTTGCTATGATTCTACTATGCTTCGTTTGACGTCCCATATACTCTATATAGAATTACCACATTTACAACATAGTAATATTAAAAACAAGTTAAGCCATTTTTGTTCCAACGCTTCAGATATACCTATTCTGTCCCAACATTTCAAAATGGACACAGCCCTACAAAATAGAATCTTCTGTACATAAGTCTGACAGGACATGAAACAAAGCAGGACAACATTAAATCATAGTCCGTCCCATTTACAAAAATCTGAATATGACCAAAGCAGGTGGTGTCCCATTAACCCTACAACCCCCATCCTGAGCTCTCTGCTCACACCAGCAGTCTCTCAATGCCCATCTGGGTAGACTGGATCTGGGGCTTGAGCTGCGAGCCCTCCTTGATGGTGACTGAAGTGGCAATGACTGGGCGTGAGACCCCACAGGGCCTGCTTGGAGCGCACAAACACATAGGGCACGTTCTTGTCCTCGCAGAGCAGTGGCAGGTGGAGGATGATCTCCAGGGGCTCTGCGTCTGCAGCCATCACAATGAACTCAGCAATACCGCGGTTAAGTGTTTTAGTGGCTGGGGGAGAGAGGGCAAGCAGAGGTTAGAGAGTGACAATTCTGAAGCTGTTAGGTGGTACTATTTCAGAGGCATGTCGATTGCATTACTGGTCTGGATGAATTGCTGTTCTTCCCCCGAACACATTAACTTGCTACTGTCTAGCTCCTAACCTCACATGCACAGTGAAATGCCTTTCTTACAAACTCAAACCCCCAGAATGCAATAATCAATGTATTACTAGAAACAAAATATAAAAGAACAAGAAATATACAGGAAATATTTAAAAGGTCAGTTCCAATACCATATTTGTGTGTGTGTGTGTGTGTGTAAGGTGACAGGATATATATATATACAGTGGGGAGAACAAGTATTTGATACACTGCTGATTTTGCAGGTTTTCCTACTTACCTCTACATGCTTTGTATGTCATTTTTATCATAGGTACACTTCAACTGTGAGAGACGGAATCTAAAACAAACATCCAGAAAATCACATTGTATGATTTGTAATTAATTTGCATTTTATTGCATGACATAAGTATTTGATCACCTACCAACCAGTAAGATTTCAGCTCTCACAGACCTGTTAGTTTTTCTTTAAGAAGCCCTCCTGTTCTCTACTCATTACCTGTATTAACTGCACCTGTTTGAACTCGTTACCTGTATAAAAGACACCTGTCTACACACTCAAACAGACTCCAACCTCTCCACATTGGCCAAGACCAGAGGGCTGTGTAATGACATCGGGGATAAAATTGTAGACCTGCTCAAGGCTTGGATGGGCTACAGGACAATAAGCAAGCAGCTTGGTGAGAAGGCAACAACTGTTGGCACAATTTATTAGAAAATGGAAGAAGTTCAAGATGACGGTCAATCACCCTCCGTCTGGGGCTCCATGCAAGATCTCACCTCATTGGGCATCAATGATCATGAGGAAGGTGAGGGATCAGCCCAAAACTACACAGCAGGACCTGGTCAATGACCTGAAGAGAGCTGGGACCACAGTCTCAAAGAAAACCATTAGTAACACACTACGCCGTCATGGATTAAAATCCTGCGGCGCACGCAAGGTCCCCCTGCTCAAGCCAGCGCATGTCCAGGCCTGTCGGAAGTTTGCCAATGACCATCTGGATGATCCAGAGAAGGTCGTGTGGTCTGATGAGACAAAAATAGGGCTTTTTGGTATGAACTACACTTGCTGTGTTTGGAGGAAGAAGGATGAGTACAACCCCAAGAACACCATCCTTAATCACTCTGCTTCCCTTCACATCTGGACCAGTGGAGGCTGCTGAAGGGAGGACGGCTCATAATAATGGTTGGAACGGAGCGAATGGAATGGCATCAAACACGTGGAAATAATGTGTTTGAAGTATTTGATAAATTCCACTTATTCTGCTCCAGCCATTACCATGAGCCTGTCCTCCCCAATTAAGGTGGCACTAATCTCATGTGCTGTGGACATATATATTGGGACCCAAGTGATGACTCCCCTCAACCTAGAGTAATCATCAGGGACATGGCTTTTAATCTTCTTCCCATTAAGCTTTTCCATTTCCAGAATCTTCCCTTGCTGAGCCTGGATACCACAAAATATTAGCAATGTACCATTTCCAATTAACCAGGCTGACTTAAATTCACCTCTCTCTTTCTCCACGGCATTAGTTATGTGCCAATTGTCTATGGTGGAAGCTACTGGCGACCCGGGAGGAGGGACTTTAATCACGCTGTAGAAATAGTAGTCTATCGAGATATGAAATTCTCAGCTGTTGTAATGAATTTGGGGATAGTGCACATTCTGAACATTCGTTTTTTAAAAGTCAGTAAGGATCCCCATACCTCAAATTTCAACAGCTAATGGCTGCAAGACTTAAAGATTTGCATTATTAAATACCACCTAGGCTTTTAGAATAGAATACCAGACTTGTATAGCGCAGATGGGTTCAAATCCGTTTGCAGTCAATCTCACTTGTGTGAGTAACCTTGCATGAGACCTGAAGACTTGTTCGGCAAGCTAATGCATAGGCTTTAGCTCAGTGGGCTAAGACAGTCTTGTGGTGGGTTTGATGACAAACCCAGTTGATCACACCAGACCTGCCCTCTCTCTTCAGCTGAGCTGTTTCTCCTTCAGTCACAACAACTGTTTTGTTTTATTGTAGTGTATTTAACACATACCCTTATGGCAAAAGTTACAATATGAAAATGCATTACAGTGGACTCAGCCTGTCCATACAATTTCTGAATCTGATCAATGGGATCTGCAGTTGCTACATCCATTTTGCACTTATAAATTAATGGTATATACCCATTGATACAACTATCGTACACAATGTCATTAGTCATACCTCATCAGAACCCAAAATATTAGCTTGTATTATTCCATTGGTTGTAAACGAGGTTAATGTAAACAAACACTGTATCAGTGAAGGCTGGTGGAAGGAGCTATAGGATGATGGACTCATTGTAATGGCTGGAATGGAATACTGGAACGGTATCAAACACATGGAAACCACATGTTTTACGCCGTTCCATTAACTCCATTCCATCCATTACAATGAGCCCGCTCCTCCCACCAGCCTCCTCTGCATTGTATAGCCTCAAACCATGGTTACAACTTTAACTTGGATATCATGGATGGTCAGTCCTTGCATCCATAGCTCTGTAAATGCATTTAAGTGGTAACATTTCTCCAGGCTCATCCCTCAGATTTTTACCCAAACAGTATTGTTTCAACTACCGATTGGCCCTTTAAAGTTAAATAGCTTGACGAATCTTTTTACCATTTTTGGATTGGCTGTGAAGAGCGGTGCATTCTGGGTAGGACGTCAGCGCGTCCATATCTGTATTTTACTGCTGCTGAAGGAGAGAAACCCGAGTCATGAAAGGGATCCGAACTCTAAATAAATTATCCGTGAGTCTCGTTACTCTATCCTATTACACGTGTGTTTTATAACTATGTATCATGAGGTTTCGTGCATTCTTTCCGTTGGGGAGTCAATTAGAACCCACCCCGCGGACTCACCGGCTAAGTTGCCAAGGTTGGCTAGTGGAAACGGATGGTTAATTAGCCTGTCGGTTACCGTAGCTAAAGTTAGCTAGGCGCGCTTACTTCTATAATTTTGACCGATAATGTATCCAATCGGTTTCATGAACCTATAATAGCCATTTTTACTTACAAATGGGGCTATGTACTACATTTTACAATGGCATGTTCTCTACTGGCGAATCGCTGGCAGGCTGTATTGCTAGCTAGCTGTCACGTAGCCCATGGTTCCATCCAGCTCAACCCACTGAAGGTCATTTCGGTTCTGCTGGTTTTCAGATCAATCCCACACTGACAATCCAAACCAGGTGACATGCCATGGAACAGTCAATGTCTCAATTCACCGATCAAGTAATCTCATTGCAATGTTGATTGGTAGTGATGGGATTAAGTATCTGGCATTTTTAGCTACGAAGGTCTGACAATAAGCCACCGGCTTTCTCCCGTATTATCTAGTATACTGTTGATTTCTAGGAAGCTTGACAAGTTACTGTTTTGATATTGCCCTGTTTTTGAACAATGTAGTATAGTATATCTGGAGTGCTGCAGAATTCCCAGTGCTACTTGCTAATGCTTGACATCCAAAGCATCAGCATTGAGATGTTTTAATGTGGCCGAACTACTCAGACAGAATTCGCAGTGGCAGCCAAGTGTTTGGTGTCTAGCTCAGCTGTCTGCAGATAGGCTTAGCTGACAAACTCGGCAAAAAAAGAAACGTCCTCTCACTTTCAACTGTTTATTTTCGGCAAACTTAACATATGTTAATACAAATTTACACAACAAGATTCAACAACAGACAAACTGAACAAGTTCCAGACACCAGCGATGGTAGGTTTGTGCCTATAAGTAATGTGGTCGCCAGTGATGTCTGGTGAGGACCTGCCTTACAACAGGCTTACAAGCCCTCAATCCAGCCTCTCTCAACCTATTGCGGACAGTCTGAGCACTGATGGAGGTATTGTGCGTTCCTGGTGTAAATCGGGCAGTTGTTGTTGCCATCCTGTACATGTCCCGCAGGTGTGATGTTTGGATGTACCGATCCTGTGCAGGTGTTGTTACACGTGGTCTGCCACTGCGAGCTGTCCATCCTGTCTCTCTGTAGCACTGTCTTAGCCGTCTCACAGTACGGACATGGCTATTTATTGCCCTGGCCACATCTGCAGTCCTCATGCCTCCTTGCAGCATGCCTAGGCACGTTCACACAGATGAGCAGGGACCCTGGACATCTTTCGTGTCTTAACTGTTCCACAGGCGCATGTTAACTAATTGTTTATGGTTCATTGAACAAGCATGGGAAACCGTGTTTAAACCCTTTACAATGAAGATCTGTGAAGAGTTATTTGGATTTTTACTAATTGTCTTTGAAAGACAGGGTCCTGAAAAAGGGACGTTTCCTTTTTTGCTGAGTTTATTAGCTTCTCAGATATCAGGTTCCAGATTAGTTTAGGTCAGAGGTCTCCAACAGGTTGATTAGCTCGCAGCCCACCTACGAGAAGCTCTCCAAACAATTCTGAAAGTACATACAATTTATCAAATATCAGACACAGCAAGCTCCCAGTTACTATCTAATCAACGCAACATTGACATTATCCAACTCCTGGTTAGCCACTATTGTCTTAAAAAGCCAAACCTAACACTATCTGTCTATTAATTTCCAGCAATAATGCATTTGTCTGTGTGGTGCGTGCGTTTATCCATCACACTATGTGTTGCCAGTTGATATGATAACCATTTTGTGGGTTGACAGAGTTTCCCCAAAACATTTAATTGAGGTTAACTGCAAACTTGGTGCTTCTTCTTTGGTATAATGGCGTTCGCATCAATTATATGTGCATTCTGCCACCTACACTACAAGTTGATAATAAGGCTCTAAAAAGGAGAAAAAAAATGGGGTAAAAAATAAATAAATAAAAATTCCATTCAAACTATCTAATGGAATGTTAATTAAACTAAAGCTTTTCTGTTTGAAGCTGGTCCCTACACAGGCTCAGAAGGATCCTGTGATGGTGGGACATATCCCGGTGACAGTCATCCTTGCAGTGCTTCTGTCATTAAGTCTTGGAGGCCCAAAAACTTATCGTCTGCAGATATAATGATGTCCAGCTTCTTGGGCACTTGTGCAGTACAATTAATAACTGTGGCTATAAATGCTACAAAATACACCTTTTTCACAATAAGTGTATTCAACGTTTGCAACTGGTTGTGGCATATCCACCTCCATATCTTCTTCAGAACTGTGGCCTCTTGCCCCTTCAAAGCTCTTCACAGACTACATCCCTGATCTTTGACACCTCAACCTCTTTCACCCTAACAGGGCACTCAGGGAATTCGGAAATACGATCCCCACCACAGTTACATTTTACATGAAGACTCTTCAATAAGATTTATTCCTTCTGCAAAGACTTGACACAAGGCCAACCTTTTTACACTTCTTGCATTGCATCTGGTTTTGGACGAATGCTGTTACGGCGTATCTTAGGGTGGTATATACTAATTAAACAATAATACATAAACTGTTAATTTTCCCCATTCTCCATGTGTCAAGCGCCGTGTATTAACAACTCCTGGAATTTTTGGCCTAAGATAATGATTATCAATGTCCAATAGGACGACAGAAATAACATTTTACCGGTACCCTGCTCCGAAAATCAAAGCTGTTCACTTCATGCGTCGATATTTTCGCGAGCCACAATGCACACTCCTTTTGCTCTTTAGATACACACAATATCAACACCATACCACTTCTGGTTACTTTGACTGCATCCACTTTTCCCAACGCCGCCTTCACCATCCTCGTGACTTCAAAAGGGTTTCCCAAATCTTTATCCAAAAAACGTACTCCAACAAGGAATGATACATCAGACTCATTTTCCACAACAACTTAAGACCATTTTGTTCCATTCTTGTTCCATTCTTCACTGTTATCCACTAATCTTTCACGCTAACTACTCGATGCGCTTTAATCGACACTTCTGCTTCCGCCATCTCACGGTCCTAGCATATTCCTCACTCACTAGATACGCAATTAAATGGCCAAATGCGCAATTTAAGGGGAATTACACAAAAAATAAATGTATTTTTACATACATAAAAAAAATGTTTTCTCATGTGATTTAACCGTTGACATGGACTCAGAACATCCAATTTCGTTGTTTTTCTATGAACAATTATACTTTTGAAAGTGAAAAACTTAAACATCTAAAACCAGGAAAAATAAAACAGAAAACATAAGTGTACAAGAGTAAGTAGTTCAATAAGAACCCGGAGAAGAGAAGAAAAATGGGCCTATTTGAAAGCTAGAGAAAAATTAGTAGCTTGCTACACTTTTTAAGTAGCTCTCATGCCAGA
Source organism: Oncorhynchus gorbuscha (assembly GCF_021184085.1). Lineage (NCBI taxonomy): Eukaryota > Metazoa > Chordata > Actinopteri > Salmoniformes > Salmonidae > Oncorhynchus > Oncorhynchus gorbuscha. Next base: position 22,595 of record NW_025746095.1, read on the forward strand.
AAAGGTTGAAGACACCTGTTTTGGTCATTTCTGTGGAAATAACATGAAATGCTTTAATGTGGAAAATGATCTGTAAGACTGCATACTGCAAAAAAAATGAGTAGCTTCTATTTCTCTCTTTCATATTGTTGTCGGGTTGTCTGTACAACCATAATCTCTTCTGACATTAGATGTTTGACTGGGGGTTGGATCGTGTCAGGTCTTTAGGATTTAGCCTTACTACCAATTGAGTTTCCCTACACCTCACCCTTATCTTAACCAAGGTGCTACAGCCAATGTATGATGTGTCTTCTTGGAAGGACAAATAAGAAGGCGGCTTAACATACTACATATTTCAGGTTGGCCTGGCACCCAGTGAGTCTACCCTCAGAGTGGACTAAATATCATCAAGCAAACCCACTGCTCTAGTCTAGACCAGGCTCAGAATTCATCTCCCATCTTTAGGTCTAGAGGAAGCTGCTCGTATCACAAAACATCCTCCTAAACAAAACCTGTTATTATGGTCATTAGAAGTCATTTGACTGGGGTCATTTGAGGACAGAAGGAAATCTAGATCCCTCCACATGAACTGAATAGTGTATCATATTGTAATTCCCTAGCTGAGGAAGTGCTGGTGAGTGTTTGTTGACATGATTTTTATAATTTCCCTCCCCAGATACGATGCTATGCAGCCAGGAGGAGTGATGTCCTCACTGAGCCCTTGGCTGGCCTGAAGGCTGGGGTGGCCCTGCCCCCCAGAGTGTACAGGTATGTCATAGAGGCCAAGACGTTTTCACATGGGATCACAGGAAGAACTCTGGGCCCTAGTTGTAGCCCAAACTGGGGTGTGGAGTTTTTCTTGATGGGTCCTTGCATGGCGTGTCAGGGATGAGGATGTGCTCTACTCTATGGCTAAGCATTGTGATTATGTTCATGTGTAGACTTGTTTTAGGTACTACCATGCACACACTTTTACATACTGTGTAGACATATTTTTCCCTCCATATTGGAAAATTAACTTTTGGTTGTGTAGTTGATCACAAGAACTTTACCTCAGTTGAACAGAATGCAATGTTTACTCTTACTCACTCTGCAGTTTCCAAAACAAAAATGCTGCCAGTCTCATGTGTGTTCCAGCTGTGACATCATGACTCTCCCTCCCTGTATTCTCTACTAGGTGTCCAAGCTGCCCAACGGTCTAGTGATTGCGTCGTTGGAGAACTACTCTCCGTGTCCAGTGTGGGTGTGTTTGTTAAAGCAGGCACTCGTTATGAGACTGTGGAGAACCAGGGAGTCAGTCATGTCCTGCGGTTGGCAGCCAACCTGGTAAGTCCCAGTGGTTTTATGAATGGATTGATCTCTTTGACTTGTGAATGACTTCAACAATAAGGGCAATTTCCATCACAACTACACTGTTTTTTGGTAAGTCCTTAAGTTAATGAATGAACACTGTCACTGTTGTTGTTTTCAGACTACTAAGGGAGCGTCTGCGTTCAGGATCTGTCGTGGTGTGGAGGCAGTGGGGGTAGTCTGAGGTCAGTGAGTATGGAGAGTACAGCACTATGTCCCCTCCCTCCCTGTCCCCTAACCCCATTTTTGTCCTCACGCAGAGTATATGTTATACTGTTTCCTATCTCCACATACACTCTGTATGTTACGATATACCCTCTGTTACCCTGTATGGCTCAGTTGGTAGAGCATGGTGCTTGTACCGCCAGGGTTGTGGGTTCGATTCTCGGGGCCAACCATAAGTAAAATGTATATACGCATGACTGTAAGTCGCTTTGGATAAAAGCGTCTGCTAAATGGAATATTATTATTTTATTATACACTTGTGTTGTGTACCCCTCCCCTCCTTGTCCCTTATTTCTTCTGTGTCCCCGCCTGACTTGCCGTAAATAAACGTAAATGTAGGAGGCAGTGAAACGTTAACACCAACTTCAACACCCATACCTTACACAAGCTATAGCTTCACTACATTATAGATGCACACACATACAGTTGCCCTCGAGTCAACAGGGGGCTCACGTTTTAGGATAGAGCAGAATGAACAAGATGAGAGATGCACAGAGTCACATGCAGGTTGACATTTATTGGGATGAATCTTGTCCTGGGGGCAAAGCTAAGTGTTCCGCTAGATGGGCCAGCTGCAAAGTTAAAATTGGCTATATCGTAAACAAAGTTATGAAAACAAAAATGTGTTGTTTTTTCCCCGTCTCAATTTAAGGTTAGCAGTATGGTTAAGTTTAGGTTTGAAATCAGATTTTATGACTTTGTGGCTGTGCCAGCTAGGGACCACCCTCCAGTACATTAATCATCCCAGTAAATGCCAATCTGTACACACAGCACAAGAATGTTTCTATTTTCACCTCATTCCAAAGCAATGTGCATCATAGCTAGTCTAGTCTGGAGGATGTAGCTAACATGTCTGTTTTCTGTATGTCCGCAGCGTAACGTCATCGAGGGAGACCATGGTTTACTCTGTGGAGTGTTTGAGAGACCACTTGTAAGTACCCTTACTACCGCAGCCAGACTCCCTCAAAGTGTGTGGGTTTACTTTGGTGTTGAATTGATGGATGAGGAAACTTGAATTACGGACACGTTGTATGCGAGGACAGGGTTGATTCATGGTGTAATTAGCTCCTGTGTTTCTTATATATTTATCATAGAGGCTTCCCATAGGGCAACTTGAGATCATCTTGATTCATCATCTACTGTGGCAAGAAACAGTATGTGAACCCTTTGGAATTACCTGGATTTCTGCATAAATTGGTCATCAAATTTGATCTGATTTTCACGTAGTGTGCTTAAACTAATAACACACAAATTATTGTATTTTTCTTGTCTATATTGAATATATAAATTAAACATTCAGTGTAGGGTGGAAAAAGTATGTGAACCCCTAGGTTAATGACTTCTCCAAAAGCTAATAGGAGTCAGGAGTCTGCTAACCTGGAGTCCAATCAATGAGACAAGATTGGAGATGTTGGTTAAGGCTACCTTGCCCTATAAAAACCACTTACAAAATTTGAGTTTGCTATTCACAAGAAGCATCGCCTGATGTGAACCATGCCTCGAACAAAAGAGATCTCAGAAAAATGGTTGACTTACATAAAGCTGGAAAGGGTTACAAAATTAGCTCTAAAAGCCTTGATGTTCATCAGTCCACGGTAAGACAAATTGTCTATAAAAGTTCAGCACTGTTGTTACTCTCCCTCGAAGTGACCGTCCTGCGAAGATGACTGCAAAGAGCACAGTGCAGAATGCTCAATGAGGTTAATTAAGAAGAATCCTAGAGTGTCAGCTAAAGACTTACAGAAGCTCTGACGAGTCTACGATACATAAAACACTAAACAAGAATGGTGTTCATAGGAGGACACCACGGAAGAAGCCACTGCTGTCCAAAAAAACACTGCTGCACATCTGAAGTTTGCAAAAGTGCACCTGGATGTTCCACAGCGCTACTGGCAAAATATTCTGTGGACAGATGAAACTACAGTTGAGTTGTTTGGAAGGAACACACAACACTTTGGAGAAAAAAAGTCACAGCACACCAACACCAAAACCTCATCCCAACTGTAAAGTATGGTGGAGGGAGCATCATGGTTTGAGGCTGCTTTGCTGCCTCAGGGCCTGGACTGCTTGCTAAAATCGACGGAAAAATGAATTCCCAAGTTTATCAAGACATTTTGCAGGATATTAGGCTATCTGTCAGCCAATTGAAGCTCAACAGAAGTTGGGTGACGCAACAGGACAACGACCCAAAACACAGAAGTAAATCAACAATAGAATGGCCACATCCTGACTGATGGCAGCCCATACTTGCATAATCAATGCTTGGACTTTGTCAGAATTTGTGGGTTTTTGTTTGTCCACCCGCCTCTTGAGGGATTAAGGTCTGGGGAGTTTCCTGGCCATGGACCCAAAATATCAATGTTTTGTTCCCCGAGCCACTTAGTTATCACTTTTGCCTTGCTCCATCATGCTGGAAAAGGCATTGTTCGTCACCAAACTGTTCCTGGATGGTTGGGAGAAGTTGCCCTGGGGGGATGTGTTGGTACCGTTCTTTATTCATGGCTGTGTTCTTAGGCAAAATTGTGAGTGAGTGAGCCCACTTCCTTGGCTGAAAAGCAACCCCACACATGAATGGTCTCAGGATGCTTTACTGTTGGCATGCCACAGGACTGATGGTAGCGCTCGCCTTGTCTTCTCCGGACAAGCTTTTTCTGATGCCCCAAACAATCGGAAAGGGGATTCGTCAGAGAAAATGACTACCCCAGTCCTCAGCAGTCCAATCCCTGTACCTTTTGCAGAATATCAGTCTGTCCCTGATGTTTTTCCTGGAGTTAAGTGGCTTCTTTTGCTGCCCTTGACACCAGGCCACCCTCCAAAAGCCTTTGCCTCATTGTGCGTGCAGATGCACTCACACCTGCCTGCTGCCATTCCTGAGCAAGCTCTGTACTGGTGGTGCCCTGATCCCACAGCTGAATCAACTTTAGGAGACGGTCCTGGCGCTTGCTGGACTTTCTTGGGCGCCCTGAAGCCGCCTTCACAACAATTGAACCACTCTCCTTGAAGTTGTTGATGATCCGATAAATAGTTGATTTAGGTGCAATCTTACTAGCTGCAATATCCTTGCCGTGAAGCCCTTTTTGTGCAAAGCTATGATGACGGCACGTGTTTCCTTGGAGGTAACCATGGTTGACAGAGGAAGAACAATGATTCCAAGCACCACCCTCCTTTTGAAGCTTTCAGTCTGTTATTCAAACTCAATCAGCATGACAGAGTGATCTCCAGCCTTGTCCTCGTCAACACTCACACCTGTGTTAACGAGAGAATCACTGACATGTCAGCTGGTCCTTTTGTGGCAGGGCTGAAATGCAGTGGAAATTGTTTTTGGGGTATTCAGTTCATTTGCATGGCAAAGAGGGACTTTGCAATTAATTGCAATTCATCTGATCACTCTTAACATTCTGGAGTTCATGCAAATTGCCATCATACAAACTGAGGCAGCAGACTTTGTTAAAATTAATATTTGTGTCATTCTCAACTTTTGGCCACGACTGTACAGAAAATGTTTGTTTGAGATTATTGCTGCTAAAGAAGGGTCAACCAGTTATTAAATCCAAGGGTTCACATACTTTTCCCACCGTGCACTGTGAATGTTTACACAGTGTGTTCAATAAAGACATGAACACTTCTAATTGTTTGTGTGTTATTAGTTTAAGCAGACTGTGTTTGTCTATTGTTGTGACTTAGATGAAGATCAGATCAAATTTGATGACCAATTTATGCAGAAATCCAGGTATTTCCAGAGGGTTCACATACTTTTTCTTGCCAATGTATGTTGAGAGTTATGACTGTTGCATTGTCCGTGTGTGTCCATATGTTTGTCTGCCCATCCAACGTCCATCCTTCTCCTCAGAGACACAGTGATTGAGTACCTGATCAACGTGACTATGACCCCAGAGTTCCGGCCATGGGAGGTGGACGACCTGACCTCCAGGGTCAAGGTAGACCGGGCCCTGGCCCACCAGTGTTCACAGATAGGTCAGCAACACTTCCCCTCTATTCACTTTACTTGTTCAGCACGATTGCTCCTTGTTGAATTAATATGTTTTAGGGTAGCCTAGTGGATAGAGCGTTGGACTAGTAACCGAAAGGTTGCAAGTTTGAATCCCCGAGCTGACAAGGTACAAATCTGTCGTTCTGCCCCTGAACAGGCAGTTAACCCACTGTTCCTAGGCCGTCATTGAAAATACGAATTTGTTCTTAACTAACTTGCCTAGTAAAATAAAGGTAAAATAAATAAAATAAAATTATACCAGTAGCATTTTGTTTTAGTATATATTTGTATGCTGCCAATTTTTTTTTCTTTTCTTTTCTAGCATCCTGTTATTAGTTCTCCTTGCCAACACACTGACTGAAATCTTTTGTTATGTGGTTTATTTCTCTGAAGGTGTCATTGAGAAGTTGCATGAAGCTGCTTACAAAAACGCTCTATCCAACTCCCTGTACTGTCCTGACTACATGGTTGGCAAAGTCAGTGGTGAACAGGTAAGACTGTTAATAGCTGTGTTTTTCACTATAGTGCTACCTTGTGTTTGTCACAGCTTAGCTCTCTCTTAAACTCTCTCCTACATCCTTATTCCCCCTCAGCTGCAGTCCTTTGTCCAGAACAATTTCACCAGTGCCAGAATGGCTCTTGTAGGACTAGGTGAGTGTGTCTGGCTGTTAGTCTTTTTGATCCAATGGCACCCTGGGTTCTCCTTAACATGTTGCAGCTCCTTCAGCATGTCTCCGGGGCTGTTCTGATTCCTTGCCCTACCTTTTCCCTGAAGTGTGCAGCCCCTCATGGATTGAAAAGGAATATGGTGGAAACTCACTCTAACCAATGTATTACTTTTAAATCCTTGAGGGGATATTGAGCAAGTGCACACTTCAGGAAGAAGGGTAGGGAATCGGAACAACCCTATTGATTTGGTCACAATAAGGGTCATATCCTTTGAATTAGGCTGACGTAAACACACTCTCCTTCTGTGTGTGTACGTACTGTGTACACATCACATTTCCTTTGGCCTCTGTCCAAACCCTAGAGTTAAAGGCTGTCTAAAGATATGTGGAGTAGAGGTCAGCTGTTCTGCTCCAGTATGACGCACTTTGTGTGACATGACTGCTCTCTGGTATGTACAAGTGATAGGAAATAAATTGCTAGTTACATATTGAGATATTATTTTTGACGATATCGTATAGTTTTGATAATATTGCAATATTAATTTTGCGCTTGTTGGCGGTACCTGCCCCAAAACTTGTTCTCCCATCTTCTTTTTAAATAGGGAGCCAATTTGTTTTCAGCACTTACATTACCTGTCGAACATCTCATTCCAGAATCATGGTTAATAATATGGAGTTGGTCCCCCCTTTGCTGCTATAACAGCCTCCACTCTTCTGGGAAGGCTTTCCACTAGATGTTGAAACATTGCTGCGGGGACTTGCTTCCATTTAGCCACAAGAGCATTAGTGAGATCGGACACTGATGTTGGGCGATTAGGCCTGGCTTGCAGTTGGCGTTCCAAGTCACCCCAAATGTGTTTGATGGGGTTGAGGTCAGGGCTCTGTGTAGGCCATTCAAGTTCTTCCACACCGATCTCAACAAACTATTTCTTTATGGATCTCGCTTTGTGCACTGTTACCACAAAGTTGGATGCACAGAATCGTTTGGAATGTCATTGTATGCTGTAGCGTTAAGATTTCCCTTCACTGGAACTAAGGGGCCCGAACCATGAAAAACATTCTACTGCCAATGTTTGTCTATGGCGATTGCATGACTGTGTGCTCAATTTTTACACCTTTTACACAGTAGCTGAATCCACTAAGTTGAAGGGGTGTCCACATACTTTTAGCCATGTAGTATATTTCCCTTACTGATCAAAAGTAATTCTCATGGCTCTCTCTTATCCCTCGGCAGCAGACATATTGTGAGCAAAATATATATTGAATCGAAATAAAATCACAGTATCGAATCGCAATACATATAGAACGACATTACATATCGCTTCAGCACGTAAGTATGGTGATAATATCGTGGGGTCCCTGGCAATTCCCGGCCCTAGTATGTACCCCTGTGTAAAACACTGAACAGGGCATGTGATGACTGTGTGTGTGTGTGTGTGTGTGTGTGTGTGTGTGTGTGTGTGTGTGTGTGTGTGTGTGTGTGTGTGTGTGTGTGTGTGTGTGTGTGTGTGTGTGTGTGTGTGTGTGTGTGTGTGTGTGTGTGTCTCCTGCTGGCTCTCTGGTGTGTCTTCCAGTGACATGACCCCTGTCTGTGCCGTCTCTCCCCAGGTGTGAATCACTCAGTGCTGAGGCAGGTAGGAGAGCAGTTTCTCAGTGTCCGCAGTGGGGCTGGAGTTGCTGGGGCCAAGGCTGTATACCGCGGAGGTAAGACCCATAGAGAGCCTTAGAAGCAATGCACGCCTAACTGCTGAGCTCTAGTCTGGGCCACTGATTCAGTCAACCCCAGTGTGTGAGCCAAGATGGGTTGTGTGTTTGTACCCTGATGGTGGTTAACCGTGTGTGACTGTGTGTCCCTGCAGGTGAGCTGCGGGTGCAGAACGGGGCCGGTCTGGTCCACTCGCTGATCGCCAGCGAGGGCGGTGTGACTGGATCAGCAGAGGCCAATGCCTTTAGTGTGCTGCAAAGGGTTCTGGGAGCCGGGCCACACGTAAAGAGAGGCTCCAACGTCACCAGCAAACTGAGCCAGGGCATCGCCAATGCAACCACACAGCCCTTCGATGTGAGTAACTTCCCTGTTTGTTGCTACAGTTATTCCTGTGTTGTTGGTTGTGGTCACTACAATATAAATCGATATTCAACATAGCTGAAATTCTACATAACTGGAGTTTTCATGTATGTGACAAATAAAATTTGATTTGATTGTCTAAATTACGCACAGAGAAAAATAAAAGGTTTAGAGGTTAGAAAGCACAATGATCTTGAACTATCTTGTGTACATAAGTTAATCTAATGCTTATTTCTCTGTCTCCTATTCAGGCCACAGCCTTCAATGCCACATACGCTGACTCTGGACTCTTTGGAGTCTACTCCATCGCCCAAGCCGACTCCGCAGGAGAGGTGAGCACACAATAATGCAGTAGTAACATAAGAACGTGTTAGAACCTGATATATGTTGATAAGTGACTTCCTAACAGTGACTGTCCCTCTATACAGGTGATAAAAGCTGCAATCGCCCAGGTGACAGGGGTTGCGAAGGGAGGCGTGTCCGAGGACGATGTCACCAGAGCAAAGTGAGTTCATTAAACAACATGGCTCATTAACTGGACATGAAACTTGGTGCTGTCTCTGTGGTTTTATTTTGATTTAACCTTTAACCAAGCCAGTCAGTTAATAACAAATTATTATTTACATTGATGGCCTAAAATAACTTCTTGCCCTGATTTGACCTTTGACCCTTTCCCCCTCTTACCTGGTAGGAAGCAGTTGAAAGCTGAGTACCTGATGTCCATGGAGAGTTCCGAGGGCCTGCTGGAGGAGATGGGGGCCCAGGCTCTATCCAGCGGAGCCTACCACTCACCAGAGACAGTTACAGTGTCAGCCACGCAGACCCAGAGTACACTTCAACATTCACTACTGCTAGGTCAAGAAGGTATTATAGGCCATCAATGTAAATAAGAATTTGTTATTAACTGACTGGATTGGTTAAAGGTTAAATAAAAATAAAACCACAGAGACAGCACCAAGTTTCATGTCCACTTAATGAGCTATGTTGTTTAGTGAACTCACTTTGCTCTGGTGACATCGTCCTCGGACACGCCTCCCTTCAACCCCTGTCACCTGGGCGATTGCAGCTTTGATCACCTGTATAGAGGGACAGTCAGTTAGGGACAGTCACTTATCAACATATATCAGGTATTATAGGCCATCAATGTAAATAAGAATTTGTTATTAACTGACTGGATTAAGTGTCATAAGTGTCATAAGTGTCATTAACTGTCATAAGTGTGTGTATGTATGTATGTATGTATATATATACATATACACACACACACAGTTGAAGTCGGAAGTTTACATACACTTAAGTTGGAGTCATTAAAACTTGTTTTTCAACAACTCCACAAATTTCTTGTTAACAAACTATAGCTTTGGCAAGTCTGTTAGGACATCTACTTTGTGCATGACAAAGTCATGGCATGGCTTTAGAAGCTTCTGATAGGCTAATTGACATCATTTGAGTCAATTGGAAGTGTACCTGTGGATCTATTTCAAGGCCTACCTTCAAACTCAGTGCTTCTTTGCTTGACATCATGGGAAAATCAAGACATCAGCCAAGACCTCAGAAAATAAATTGTAGACCTCCACATGTCTGGTTCATCTTTGGGAGTAATTTCCGAAAGCCTGAATGTAACACGTTCATCTGTACAAACAATAGTATGTAAGTATAAACAACATGGGACCACGCAGCTGTCATACCGCTCAGGAAGGAGACGCGTTCTGTCTCCTAGAGATGAACATACTTTGGTGCAAAAAGTGCAAATCAATCCCAGAACAGCAGCAAAGGACCATGTCAAGATACTGGAGGAAACGGATACAAAAATATCAATATCCACAGTAAAACAAGTCCCATATTGACATAACCCGAAAGGGCCGCTCAGCAAGGAAGAAGCAACTGCTCCAAAACCGCCTTAAAAAAGCCAGACTACGGTTTGCATCTGCACATGGGGACAAAGATCATACTTTTTGAGAAATGTGCTCTGGTCTGATAAAACAAAAATAGAACTGTTTGGCCATAATGACCATCGTTATGTTTGGAGGAAAAAGGGGAAGGCTTACAAGCCGAAGAACACCATCCCAACCGTGAAACACGGGGGTGGCAGCATTATTGTGTGGGGGTGCTTTGCTGCAGGAGGGACTGGTGCTCTTTGCAAAATAGATGGCCTCATGAGGATGGAAAATTATGTGGATACATTGAAGCAACATCTCAAGACATCAGTCAGGAAGTTAAAGCTTTGTTGCAAATGGGTCTTCAGAATGGACAATGACCCCAAGCATACTTTTAAAGTTGTGGCAAAATGGCTTACGGACAACCAAGTCAAGGTATTGGAATGGCCATCACAAAGCCCTGACCTCAATCCTATAGAACATTTGTGTGCAGAACTGAAAAGGCGTGTGCTAGCGAGCTGGTCTACAAACCTGACTCGGTTACATCAGCTCTGTCAGGAGGAATGGGCCAAAATTCACCCAACTTATTGTGGGAAGGTTGTGGAAGGCTACCTGAAATGTTTTACCAAAGTTAAACAATTTAAAGGCAATACTACCAAATACTAATGGAGTGTATGTAAACTTCTGACCCACTGGGAATGTGATGAAAGAAATAAAAGCAAAAATAAATCATTCTCTACTATTATTCTGACATTTCATTCTTAAAATAAAGTAGTGATCCTAACTGACCTAAAACAGGGCATTTTTAAATTTCAGGAATTGTGAAACTGAGTTTTAATGTATTTTGCTAAGGTGTATGTAAACTTCCGACTTCAACTAAGTGTGTAAAACATTAGGAACACCTTCCTAATATTGAGTTGCACCCCCCTTTGCCCTCAGAACAGCTTCAATTCATCGAGCATGGACTCCACTAGGTGTCGAAAGCGTTCCACAGGGATGCTGGCCCATGTTGACTCCAATGCTTCCCAGAGTTGTGTCAATTGGCTGGATGTCCTTTGGGTGGTGGACCATTCTTGATACACACGGGAAACTGAGTGTGAAACACAGCAGCGTTTCAGTTCTGGACACTTAAATTGGTGTGCCTGGCACCTACTACCATATCCTGCTCAAAGGCTCTTAAATATTTTGTCTTGCCCTTTCACCCTCTGAATGGCACGCATACACAATCCATGTCTCAAGGCTTAAAAATCCTTCTTTAACCTGTCTCCTTTCCTTCATATACACTGATTTGAAGTGGATTTAACAGGTGACATAAATAAGTGATCATTGCTTTCACCTGCTCAGTCTATCATGGAAAGAACAGGGGTTCCTAATGTTTTGTACACTGTGTATGCCTGTGAATATTTATGGTGAATATATTGCCCCCTTGGCTATGGGGGTTGCTGTCTGTATGTGCCCCTAAATCCTTCCTTTCCCTCTGTCTATCTTCCAAACTATACCTCCATCTGTCCTATAAAATAATAATGTTTGGGTAAAGTGATCGGAATACCATTCTCCAAGTAAAAAATAAAGGGGGAAAAAAATATAAAAATTTTCAAGACTGATTTTTGTGTGCATCCTACATTTACATTTATTTATAGCAGATCAGCTGGGGACACAGAAGGGAAATAAGGGACAATGTGATAAGTGTATTATTTTGTTTTTCCAGGCTGCGAGAAAGTTTGTGGACGGCAAGAAATCGATGGCAGCTAGTGGACACCTCACCAACACACCCTTCGTGGATGAATTGTGAAAAGAAATCAACCATAAACAATGAAACAGTTATTTAACATTTTAACCTGGGCAGGTTGTGCCTGGCTGCTTACTCCAGAAAAAGGAACCTGGTTCTGATATGAAGCCCATGACTTCATCTCACAGCAAACGATAATCCTTTGTTAACAAATCATGTTAAAGTTTGTTCTGCAATAATTGTACACAGGTATCAGGAATAATTATGCTTTTTGTTGTCAATATCTCTGTATATTTGATGTAAATTCATTAAATGGTCTATCTACAGTAATGGCAGTCTGATTTGATCACCAAGATGAATGTGAGTAATGATATATCTTTGTTATTCCGCCCAGCTGCTGCAGGGGGAGACGAAGAGCCTTGAAAATCTGTTGGAGCTGCTACATCAGCAAAAATGTTGCATCTAGTGTAGCAGCCAAGTATGTTAGAATGAGGGGAAATTGTGGGGGTATTGTTTATCAAAAATATAAACGCAACACGTTTCATGAGCTAAAATAAAAGATCCCAGAAATGTTCCATATGCACAAAAAGCTCATTTCTCTCAAATTGTGCACACAATAGTAGTGAGCATTTCTCATTTGCGAAGATAATTCATCCACCTGACAGGTGTGGCATATCAAGAAGCTGATTAAATAGCATGATCATTACACAGGTGCACCTTCTGCTGGGGGCAGTGTAAGTCCACACTAAAATGTGCAGTTTTGTCACACACCACAATGCCACAGATGTCTCAAGTTGAGGGAGCGTGCAATTGGCATGCTGACTGCAAGGTATGTCCAACAGAGCTGTTACCAGAGAATTTAATGTTAATTTCTCTACCATAAGCCACCTCCGTTTTAAAGAATTTGGCAGTACGTCCAACCAGCCTTTCAACCGCAGACCACATGTAGCCAGGACCTCCACATCCGGCTTCTTCACCTGTAGGATCGTTTGGGGGGTCAATTTATTTAAGTTGACTGATTTCTTTCTATGAACTGTAAGTAAACATTTTGAAATTGTTGCATGTTAAGTTTATATTTTTGTTAAGTATATTGATCGATTTGGAGTTTGGTCAAACACGTTATCAAAAATATGGCACAGCAAAAGCAGCTATTAAGAATAACCGCTATGGCTAGAGAGGGGCAAAAAAGGCCTTGATGACTAAACATGACAAATCAATACAGATATCGACTGGGTGTCAGTGACTCATGTATTCAAGGAACGTAGTGAATAATAAAGCTACATATCCATGTGGGTCTATTTAGGTTGAACATGTATTGCCCATTGGAGGTGGTGGAGTGGTGCTTGAATCAGTTATTGACTGACTGTGGTAACAGGGAAATGCACTAATATACCTCATGTGCCATAAATGCCATGAAGGCTATAGTGTGGGGTCCTCTGAGAAAATCTAATCTTATTAAACAAATTAAGAACTTTTTGTCTCTTCAAATTGGTATACATTTTACTAGGATTTATTTTAGTCCTCATTTGGACTAACCTTCCAAGAGTCCTTAAACATTAATACAATTCATAATACATTTGAACATATAACACACTGTCAGCTAAGGACCTCTTCCACCATTAGAATGTGTGTTCATGTCATTCTGCCTGGTCAGCCAGTGGGACCTACAATTGAGTGAATATGAGCACACAGGATATACTTTTCCAAGTTGGGACTCCTGCATATTCTAGTGTCAATTTTGGGTTGAGTTCTGTAAAAGCTTAGATCATACAGGCAAGCAATACAAACTCGGAAAAAGGAAACGTCCCTTTTTCAGGACCCTGTCTTTCAAAGATAATTCATAAAAATCCAAATAACTTCACAGATCTTAATTGTAAAGGGTTTAAACACTGTTTCCTATGCTTGTTCAATGAACCATAAACAATTAATGACCATGCACCTGTGGAACGAACGGGGGGCAATTAAGGTCACAGTTATAAAAACTTAGGACACTAAAGAGGCCTTTCTCCTGACTCTGAAAAACACCAAAATAAAGATGCCCAGGGTCCCTGCTCATATGCGTGAATGTGGAATAGGCATGCTGCAAGGAGGCATGAGGACTGCAGATGTGGCCAGGGAAATAAATTGCAATGTCCGTACTGTGAGACGCCTAAGACAGCGCTACAGGGAGACAGGACGGACAGCTAATCGTCCTCGCAGTGGCAGACCACGTGAAACAACACCTGCATAGGATCGGTACATCCGAACATCACACCTGCGGGACAGGTACAGGATGGCAACAACAACTGCCCGGGTTACACCAGGAACACACAACACCTCCATCAGTACTCAGACTGTCCCCAGGCCTGTTGTAAGGCAGGTCCTCACCAGACATCATTGGCAACAACGTCGCCTATGGGCGCAAACCCACCATCGCTGGACCAGACAGGACTGGCAAAAAGTGCTCTTCACTGACAAGTCACGGTTTTGTCTCACCAGGGGTGATGGTCGGATTCGCGTTTATCGTCGAAGGAATGAGCATTACACCGAGGCCTGTACTCTGGAGCGGGATCGATTTGGAGGTGGAGGGTCTGTCATGGTCTGGGGCAGTGTGTCACAGCATCATCGGACTGAGCTTGTTGTCATTGCAGGCAATCTCAGCGCTGTGCGTTATTGGGAAGACATCCTCCTCCCTCATGTGGTATCCCTCCTGCAGGCTCATCCTGACATGACACCCCAGCATGACAATGCCATCAGCCATACTGCTCGTTCTGTGCGTGATTTCCTCCAGGACAGGAATGTCAGTGTTCTGTCATGGCCAGCGAAAAGCCCAGATCTCAATCCCATTGAGCACATCTGGGACCTGTTGGATCGGAGGGTGAGGGCTAGGGCCATTCCCCCCAGAAATGTCCGGGAACTTGCAGGTGCCTTGGTGGAAGAGTGGGGTAACATTTCACAGCAAGAACTGACAAATCTGGTGCAGTCCATGAGGAGGAGATGCACTGCAGTACTTAATGCAGCCGATGGCCACACCAGATACTGGACTGTTACTTTTGACCCCCCTTTGTTCAGGGACACATTCCATTTCTGTTAGTCACATGTCTGTGCTACTTGTATTCAGTTTATGTCTCAGTTGTTGAATCTTATGTTCATACAAATATTTACACATGTTAAGTTTGCTGAAAATAAACCCAGTTGACAGTGAGAGGACGTTTCTTTTTTTGCTGAGTTTATGAGAACTGGGTGATCTATGTATTCTCTCCAAAGCAGAAGCACATTGGGTAAAAACTGGTTGAATCAAAGTTGTTTCCACATTATTTTAACCAAAAAATGCAATGATGTTGTGGAAAACTGATTGGATTTGCAAATAGTCATCAACTTAAAGGTATTTTGTATTTTACACCTAAATTCAATGACAGGGTGACATGTTTGGTTGATTTCACATTGAATTCACGTTAGTTAACAACTCAACAAAATGTGCATCAAAACAAGATGTTAAACTGACATCTGTGCAGAGTGTGAAGACTCACATTGCTGAGACTGCTGTGTTGAGTGGGTGGGAGGTTACTTTCTGCTGATTGCTTTGCTGCTCTAATGGAATAGTGGAAAGCGCTGACCAGCAAAGTACTGCTATCTGGCACACTCCCTTGATAGATCAGAGGATTTGCTTTGACCTTAACTACAGCATGTGTCAGTGAGAATAAACCTAGGCATCTACACATGCTTTTGTTGGCAAAAATGTGTCACAAAAAAGGTAATCATACAAACATTTCAGACTGTCGTTTTTTCCCCCCATCACTCCTATCTTGGGGACCACTTTTATCTGGTAGAATGGACACTTATTCAAACATGGGATAAGGAGCCTTTGAGTGTTAAAAGGAAAGGCGTTACTTCTTCCTCTGATGAGAATAATAAACCGTTTGATGAATGTCATGTCCTTCTAAATGAGTGGTCTCATCTACCCCCTCTGCATGGTCCCATCTGTCTGAAACGTCTCTCACGCCAACGATCTCGCGAGACGATAGCGAATGCCCCTGTGTGTGTGTGTGTGTGTGTGTGTGTGTGTGTGTGTGTGTGTGTGTGTGTGTGTGTGTGTGTGTGTGTGTGTGTGTGTGTGTGTGTGTGTGTGTGAGAGAGAGAGAGAGAGAGAGAGAGAGAGAGAGAGAGAGAGAGAGAGAGAGAGAGAGAGAGAGAGAGAGAGAGAGAGAGAGAGAGAGAGAGAGAGAGAGAGAGAGAGAGAGAGAGAGAGAGAGAGAGAGCTGTTGTGTCTGTGGAACGCACTGCGTGAGGCACCGTGTTCGGTTGATAGGGGGCCAAGCTAGTGGGCTAATCGGGGAAAACATAATCACCACCTCTCCTAGCGGCTTTAATAATATCGTATTTCCATATAAAGATTATGCGAAAGCCGCCGAGCCTGCTCGAGCTGCCTTGGTTCCTACTTCGCTATGTCGGCACCAGAGCTTGCTAGCTAGCGGTCTATTTACACTACAGATGCTATTCCAGCAGCGGAGAAGGGGGCATGAATAAGCAAGAGGGAGGATGGGTTCTCGTTTTCCTGACGGCTAGCTAGCCTTAGAGCTTCGCTGAAAACAAGGACATACTGAAGGCACAGCATTATTCGATTATTTTGTACCCCTGTCTGACGGAGTTTTGTTCGTGAAATGGTTTAAAGTACTTCTTCAAATGGGGGTTCGGCCGTCAAGCACCCTCTGTGGGTTGTTGTTCGGCACACGGAGTTGGAATGTGGGAAATAGCTAGCTAGGTGGCTAGCTATCCGGCTAGTCTCAATAACCAAATGCTGCTGCTACCGTGCAGATCCGAGCGAGAACACCAGCGACTGGAGACTTGGGCCCTGACGTTGCGCCAGCTCCTTTTGCTTTATCGGAGGAAGATTCGGGTCGAAAAGATGGTCGTTTGAGATGTGATTTTTTTTCCTGTTGCTGCCATGTCCAAATGAATAATGACAGGCTGAACCTCCAAACCAGTTGAATCTCTTTTGAAGGGGGTGAGGTGGACTGATAACTATCTAACGGAAACATATATCTAAAAACTGTATCTCTGAGGTTTACACTCCTTGGTCTTACCTGGAACTCTAAGCCACGTCTTTCATATCTGCTAATTTAAAGTACACAGACTTGAGCTGCAAATATGGATAAATTAACAATTATATCAGGATGTCTGTTTCTGGCAGCGGATATCTTTGCAATCGCAAGCATTGCAAACCCCGACTGGATCAACACAGGCGAATCTGCAGGTAATTGGGGAATTATTGAACTCTTATCTTTGACATTGACCACTGTATTTTCCTTTTAATGTTACAGCATCACTGATGGAATGATTCCCCTTTGCAGATTGTAGGGCTATACGTTATACATTCATTGAAGCCTTTACCTGCTGCTGCATTCACTCTCTAGCAATGTTTACATATCAGCAGGGGTATCTTGTCCTCTCTGCAACTCAGTCGTTTGTCCTATGTTCCTCTGTGATTTGAAACACTGGGCTACTAATCCAAAATAGGGATGCATAATAAATATATAATGTATATATCACATGTAGATATTATTTTAGGCCTATATAATAAGTTATTGCTGATATATTGGGGACACACAAAAATAATTTGATATATGTTGTATTCTCTACTACTCTCTTTCCCATGTATTACATAAGGGCAGTGTTGTAATGATTTCATATTAGCAAGACCAAGAAGCACTACTCAGTCATTTCTTGGCGGCGGTTGTTTATTTAGTAGATAGATCTGTCATCAGAGCAATTGGCCACGTCAATGACCACTTCGAGGTCAATCCTATGGGTCAATCGACAGACTTGATCAACTGTAACAAGTGTTGAATACAGGCTTCCTGCTCGCCTCCCAAATGCCAGTTGGTCTTTTTCTGTTGACAAGCCTCAAAACGTATCCACATGCCATTAATAGGCTGATGCTCTTCTTTGTACCCACCCCCACCCACGATGATGACGGCTTATAGTAGGAACTGGGTCAGGAAGGGTTCATGCACCAATGTGAAACCAATGTAGCCTGTCAGCTGCTGCAGCAGAAGCTATTTGTTTTCATTGCCCTATTTTCTAAGAAGAAAAGGGATGGATGTTTTCAAAACACTGTTTCTGATGTGTGCTCACTGTCTTTATCTTTCAATTGGACTGTGTCCACACACACTCTCACACATCAACTCAAATAAGCCTTCTATGACAATAACATTCATGTTTTGTCTTTTAAAACGACTTGACAATATTGACACCCTTACTGGAAATGAAGCGTAGCTAACTCATGTTCGACAGTAAATAACATTGTAATTACATGTAATTAGAAAGCATGCTGAGTTGTTTCAGTATGCCTACTCAGCAATGGCCTCAGTAACCTATTCCTGCTAGGCTGTGCCATCTGCCTCACTCCTGCTTTGTTGATAATGGTCACACCTGCAATTAGGGTTGCATGCATTGCAAACCACACATCTTAGTGTTTCCCCTTGGATTTTTGTTCAGCAGTGGTGGCAAGGGTAGCGTTAGGGCAATGACATGCAAGCTGTTCCCATAGACTTCCAGTCATTGAGCCAACGACTATCCATTTAAAAGCGAGTCTCAGCCGATATTGATTATAAACAATAATTTTTTGTTTGCAGTGGTGGCAACAATTAACAGTGGTGGGCCACCCCTGCTAAATGAATATAGGGAAAAGAATGTCATAACCGATTCCAATTATATAATGTTTTAATTCTCAACAAAAAAATACTTTCCAAGGTGCAACTCAGGCTGCAATTGGCCAAAAGGGTTTGTTTTGGTTTGGCTGCTGGTTTTTAGTAGAGTGGTGCAAACGACCATCCTCTCATATCTCCCACTGTTCTCACTTCCCCTCCACAGTCTCCCCTGTGGTTTCTTTGATGATGATGGTGGGTCTTTTGTTGGGCTGTTTATGAGATGGAAAGACCCTTCTTAACATCCTGTCTCTGAAGGCACCAGGCTTTTCTCACCCAGGGATTTAGTCACAAAGCCTGTGTTTGGTGTCCTGTGCTTCTCATCATACCCTCCTGGTTTTGTGACAGGCTGCGGGTATTAGGTGTTATCGGTCCAATTCATTATAGAACTAACTCAATATAGAGAAGAACATTTCCAGCACATTGGCAGCCTTTTAATGGATGGCAGAAAAAGTAATTTGGTCAGGGTTGGCCTGTGTGACGCATCATAAGAATTTCCCTCTGTCATCATGGTTTGATTGTGATGTGTTTGTGGACATAGTGGTTAGCCTAATTGCTCACCACAATTTGGGAGATAATTGTATATCTTACACTCTCAACAAGCACATTAATGGAAGTGATAATTTTATTTGTTGGGCTGATTTATTTTTGGATGAAGGGAAAGCAAGCATACAAATGCAGTTTGTTTTGTAATGTTTTTTCTTCTTCTGTTCTCAATTTATACTGGCATAATTGGCCTAACACAGCCTCACTTCTTTAATGCCTGTACAAGCAACAAATAGGCTATGCTCTATTTGCCCCCAAACAACATTGCTATAGTAGAAAGATTTTAACATAAAAAACAGAAACAAGCAAAGAACTCTATCATCAGTCTTCAGCCTCTGCTTTTGATTAAGTCATCTGAATGTAATTTATGAGACTGAATGTATTATTGGTTGTAAAGACATTGTGTGACCAATGTGAATATTGCTTTAATCTTCATCTGTCAGTTTCAGTTCCTCTTAGTTTCTCTTAGCGTAGCACAAAGATGCAGACATGGCATTTAGCAAAGCATTAAATCATCTACTATCCGCAGCGGTCGAAGGAACTGCATCTCAGTGCTGGAGGTGTTACCCTGGTCCCAGGTTCGAATCCAGGCTGCATCACATCAGGGCGTGATTAGGAGTCCCATGGGGCGGCGCCCAATTGGCCCAGCATCGTCTGGGTTTGGCCGGAGTAGGCCGTCATTGTAAATAAGAATTTGTTCTTAACTGACTTGCCTAGTTAAATAAAGGTTAAATAAAATAAAAAATACAGTGGGTGTATCTCAATAGTCTAAAGTGGCTTCCTCGTCTCCTATCCTCCGCCTGTACCGAACAGGTGAATTCCTGGATGTCTGTCTATCCACATGGCTTTAACCTTGTGAGGTTCTTTGGCTCCTGACCTCACTTTGATATTAAAAAATAATAATTGCGACCCCACGATGTAAAAAATTAAATTAAAATAAGTTATGTAATTTTTTTAGTTTGGACTATGACAGTATTAAGTGACTGTAGTGCATCAAAGGAATGGCAATAATGTTGGATGATCTTCTGTGTAGAAAAGAACATCATCACAGTCCCACGGGTCTTGTCCACTCGGTTCTAACTGCTTTTGGGCATAGTACAGGGAAACAGTACATTTTTTATCATGGCAAGTGCTTCAATACAGAGTTCTACAAAGTGTTTCATTATAAATAAATAAATAATAATGCAAGAATCTAGGCAACAATGCAGCAACCTTCTCCTCTGTTTCCAGCTGGCTGAGGAGGTTTCTGACTGCCTGGGATGATGACTTTTCTGCCAACAAAAACTCTCTGTACAGATGAACATGCTCTGCATGGTACTTCACTGCCTCAAATGAACTATTCCATCTGGAGCTCACTGCTTCAGGAGGAACCTTGGCCTGCACAAACTCCTTCATAATGAGGAAGCTCACCCATCTTCTATTTCTGAAGAAGACAAATCTCATCCATGTCCCAAGTGATGCAACTTCAGAGAACATTTACATTACATTTAAGTCATTTAGCAGACGCTCTTATCCAGAGCGACTTACAAATTGGTGCATTCACCTTATGACATCCAGTGGAACAGCCACTTTACAATAGTGCATCTAAATCTTTTAAGGGGGGGGGTAGAACGATTACTTTATCCTATCCTAGGTATTCCTTAAAGAGGTGGGGTTTCAGGTGTCTCCGGAAGGTGGTGATTGATTCCTGCCAGGTTGCCAGGTTTCACCCTCCAGATTGATGACCTGATAGAGACAGGGTACATGGACACTGTTGGGCATCTCTCCTTTCAGAACCTCCTTGTATGTCTTCAGGCACTAGGAGACATTGTCTGTGACCACTGCCCAGGCATCATTCAGGTTCAGATGGTTGCTGTGGAGGGAGGCTAGTAATAGCTTGGGAAAACATTGAGTACTTTTATCTGTTTATCTACCAGAAAGTACTGGTTTTCAACACCTGCAATGAAAGATATGTTGGTCGAACACACGGGGTGGGTGAGTTTGACAGGCTGCTCTCATTTTCGAGGAACGCTCCTTCCTGTTTGCAGTGCTTCACACTTAAAACGGCCATAGCGTTCTTAGCTTTTCTAAGGGGATGTCTGACTCGACGCGCACACAGCCGCAAAGTCCTGAATAAATTCTCGTCTTGAATCTATCAGAGGTGTGCTCTGGCTAACACGGTGCTTTTCCTTGTTCTTCACATGGACCACTTAAAGTCTAAAGCCATCACATGTATTTTTACGGGTCCAATCAATAGTATGTTGACATCATTTGCAGAACAGCTTATCGCCTGACTCATAATAGTCCTTTGGGTATTGCTCTGCTCTGAATTTAGGGGTTAGGGTCAAAGTTTTTCGTGTTTTTGATGACTTGGCCGTCCTAGACAGCCTCTTCGACATGTTTCTCAAAGTGACAGCCAAGTTGTGAGGTGCCGTAAGGGTCCCACGCACAACCTCCCCCCTCAAAACACCCCAATTGAAAACTGAATTATTTATCTAGGCCTACTCGTCTAATTTTACAATTATGAAATAATTTTCAATTTCAGCCAAATTATGGGAAATTCTGCAATCTTCCATGTTTTACAGTTGATTCCATTTTTATTACCAAATTCCATCTGCGTTTTCAGCATCTCGGAAATCATAGGGCCCTACATAAACCACTCTTTTTTATTAAAACCGCATCTAGGTTAATGATGTAACCCTGGTTCTATGAAGCAAGCGCACATTTTCTCTCGGGACCCCATTTTCAAAGCAGACGACCCCTCATGGGGTCGCAACCCCTAGTTTGGGAAACCCTGACCTAGCCAGTGCACTCAGTAAAGAGGAGTAGAGGAGACCAGCAGAGGTGGTCACTTTAGGCTATTGAATTGCATCCTTTGTGTGTTACCCACACACATTTCTCATTGCGGGGCATTATGGACCGGGGTGAAATGTCACCCAGAATTTGCCCCTATGCTCAGATCTAGGATCAGATGACCATACCCCAGCATTAAATCTAAAGCATTACTATATAAAAACAAAAAGCAAACCTGATTTGGGATCAGTGGCGGAGGACCTCATCATGGTGTCTCTCTAAGGTCAAAGTGTAGAGAAACAGAAATGCCACCCAGGCCAATTAGTAGGGATGCATGAAGATGTTGCCCACAGACACTGATCATAGGTCAGATTTTTGTAACCTCCTAATTAAGTTCGCTGTACCTACATTTGTTATCTGGATTAGCGTTAATGGAACCAGGATTTGGATTTTGAGCTACTCATTGACTCTTAGGGTGGTGCCCTTATTACGGTGCCTTGATTTCCTACAGGAGCGCTCGGCAGCTCTAAACACCCCTGTAATTGAAACCTTGAGTCAGATACCTTGTGTGTATAATATACAGAAGAAGGGTTGAGTCTCCTCACTCAACACAATGCCACAGCTGTGTTTCCTAAATGGGTTACTCTACACCTGTCTTTGGTCACGGCTAAAGATAATTCTAATGAAGGAGATAACATTATTGATTTGTAGTTAAACAAGACCAATTGAAAAGCCTGCAAGTGAGTAAGTCATAAGTAGTCTGGAGTTTCTCCATTCCTGACTACGTAACCTGACTAGGAACAACTCCTGGCCCAGGGCAACACAGAGACGTTTGGGGACCACGACAACCACTGGCACAAAAGGAGGAGAAATGTTGGCTCTCCAGCTGAAAAGACCCTGTCCTCACCTCTGTGTGACGTTCCCAGGCAATCACAGTAAACTTCATTTCCTGCCTGGGCTTCTACACAAATCCCATTATTACTGGCAGTGTCAGTGTCACGGAGACAACTGTGAATCTGCCCGCAGCCCTCTGCCCTCCTGTAGATCCTGTTGTCTTCAGAATGTCTCTGTCACCATCTGAATGAAAATAGACCCACACACAGAGAGAGACAGTGAGATTAAAAAGGGTCACGGTTCAGTATTTAGTGTTATTTTGTTTTCTTGACTGAAATGCGATATGCCATCTCTCACAATGCTATCCTACAAGTAGACTTGATGATGAGATCCTCGCTTCACCTTCCAGCTGTCAGACATATGTAGCACTATCATTTCATGCAGGAAGCATATTGTGTCTTCTATACATTTCTTTCCAAGACAAAACGCGTGGTCAACTTGATGATCATTTCAGCACCGTTTTGATTGGGACAGCACCATCTCGCTGCTTTGAAACAAGCATGGGGGCATTATCTGAATATCTGTTTGAAAAATAATAGCAATCTATATTTTCTAATCTGTGTCATGAGGAAGATACTCCAAATGTAACAGCCTACGCCTGTTCCCTAACAAAGCGGAGCCAGGGTCGGAAAAAAAGATAAAGGGTGCAGAGGTTCATCCAGCTCAAATTTGAGAGATCGGAAAGAGCAGATTCTAATGTTTTCCAAAGCACATACAGGGCCTTCAGGAAGTGTTCACACCCGTTGACTTTTTCCACATTTTGTTGTGTTACAGCCTGAATTTGAAATTGATTACATTTATATTTTGTGTCAGTGGCCTACACACAATACTCCATAATGTCAAAGTGGAGTTATGTTTTTAGAAATTTACAATTGAATTAAAAATGAAAAGCTGAAATGTCTTGAGTCAATAAGTATTCAACCCCTTTGTTATGGCAAGCCTAAATAAGTTCACGAGTAACACTTAAGTCACAAGTTGCATGGACTCACTCTGTGTGCAATAACAGTGCTTAACATGGTTTTTTAAATGACCTCATCTCTGTACCCTACATGTACAATTATCTGTAAGATCCCTCAGTCGAACAATGAATTTTAAACACAGATTCAACCATAAAGACCAGTGAAGGTTTCCAGTGCCTTGCAAAGAAGGGCACCGATTGGTAGATAAGTATAAATAAAAAAATACATTGAATATCCCTTTGATGATAGTGATGTTATGAAATGCACTTTGGATGGTGTATCAATACACCCAGTCACTACAAAGATACGCACGTCCTTCCTAACACTGGTGCCAGAGAGGAAGGAAAGCTGAAGGAATTTACCAGGCCAATGGTGACTTTAAAACAGTTACAGATGTTTTTGGGGGGTTGTGATAGGAGAAAACTGAGGATGGATCAACAACATTGTATTTACGCCACGATACTGACCTAAATGACAGATTGAAAAGAAGGAAGCCTGTACAGAATACAAATATTCCAAAATATGCATCCTGTTTGCGATAAGGCACTAAAGTAAAACTGCCAAAAAGGTGGCAAAGAAATTAACTTTGTCCTGAATACAAAGTGTTATGTTTGGGGCAAATCTTAACACAACACATCACTGAGTACCACTCTTCATATTTTCAAGCTTGGTGGTGGCTGCATCATGTTATGTGTATGCTTGTCATCGTCAGAAACTAGGGATTTTGGGGGGATAAAAAGAAAAGGAATAGAGCTAAGCACAGGCAAAATCCTAGAGTAGAACCTGGTTGTCTGCTTTCCAACAGACACTAGGAAACAAATATATATTTCAGTAGGACAGTAACTTAAAACACATGGCCAAATATACACAAGTTGCTTACCAAGATGACATTTAATGTTCCTGATTGGCCTAGTTTACAGTTTTGACTTAAATCGGCTTAAATCTATGGCAAGACTTGAAAATGGCTGTCTAGCAATGATCAACAACCAACTTGACAGAGTTTGATGAATTTGAAAAAGAATGTGCAAATATTGTACAATCCAGGTGTGCAAAGGTCTTATAGACTTACCCAGAAAGACTCACAGCTGTAATCGCTGCCAAAGTTAATTCTATCATGTATTTACTCAGGGGTTGAATACTTACCTAAATTAGATATTTTTGTATTTCATTTTCAATACATTTGCAGAAATGTCTAAAAACATGTTTTCACTTTGTCATTATGGGGTATTGTGTGTAGATGGATGAGATATATTTTTTAAATCCATTTTGAATTCAGGCTCTAACACAACAATTTACAGTCGCGGCCAAAAGGTTTGAGAATGACACAAATATACATTTTCACAAAGTCTGCTGCCTTAGTTTGTATGATGGCAATTTGCATACATCCAATAATGTTATGATAAGAAGAGTGATCAGATGATTTGCAACTCATTGCAAAGTCCCTCTTTGCCATGCAAATGAACTGAATCCCCCCCAAAATATTTCCACTGCATTTCAGCCCTGCCACAAAAGGACAAGCTGACATTATGTTAGTAATTCTCTTGTTAGCTTCTTGCGTCGAGCCATCCCGGATCCGGTATCATGACTACAGCCTCAAGCTCATTACCATAACGCAACATTAACTATTCATGAAAATCGCAAATTAAATGAAATTAATCTATTTGCTCTCAAGCTTAGCCTTTTGTTAACAACACTGTCGTCTCAGATTTTTAAAATATGCTTCTCAACCATTGAAAAACAAACATTTGTGTAACAGTATTGATGGCTAACGTAGCATTTAGCGTAGCATTTAGCATTAGCATTCAGCATGCAACATTTTCCACAAAAACCATAAAAGCATTCAAATAAAATCATTTACCTTTGAAGAACTTCAGATGTTTTCAATGAGGAGACTCTCAGATAGCAAATGTTCAGTTTTTCCTGAAAGATTATTTGTTTAGGAAAAATCGCTCCGTTTTCTGCGTCACGTTTAGCTACGAAAAAAAACCTGTATCCAGGATTGTGTAAATCTATCAGCAAGCTCATTAGCATAACACAACGTTAACTATTCATGAAAATCGCAAATGAAATGAAATGAATCTATTTGCTCTCAAGCTTAGCCTTTTGTTAACAACACTGTCATCTCAGATTTTCAAAATATGCTTCTCAACCATTGCAAAACAAGCATTTGTGTAACAGTATTGATGGCTAACGTACCATTTAGCATTAGCATTCAGCATGCAACATTTTCCACAAAAACCATAAAAGCATTCAAATAAAATCATTTACCTTTGAAGAACTTCAGATGTTTTCAATGAGGAGACTCTGTTAGATAGCAAATGTTCCGTTTTTACAAAAAAATATTATTTGTGTCGACTAATCGCTCTGTTTCGTTTCATCGAGTTTGGGTAAGGAAAAGAAAAAAACAAGTCATTAAAACGCAAACTTTTTTCCAAATTAACTCCATAATATCGACAGAAACATGGCAAACAATGTTTAGAATCAATCCTCAAGGTGTTTTTCACATATCTATCGACGATAAAAATCCATCGTGGCAGTTTACTTTCAATTCTGAAGAAATGGAACGTGCATGGACTTACTGATTACGCACACAGGACACCGGGCGGGACACCAGGTAAATGTAGTCTCTTATGGTCAATCTTCCAATGATATGCCTACAAACACGTCACAATGCTGCAGACACATCGGGGAATATACAGAAAGCGCAGGCTCATTCCTGGCGCATTCACAGCCATATAAGGAGACATTGGAACACAGCGCCTTCAGAATCCGGGGCATTTCCTGTATGAAACATCATCTTTCACCTGTTGCATTAGTTCTGGGGCACGCACAGATAATATCTTTGCAGTTTTGGAGACGTCAGAGTTGTGTCTTTCCAAGGCTGTCAATTCCATGCATAGTCGAGCATCTTTTCGTGACAAAATATTGCGCTTAAAATGGGCACGTCTTTTTATCCAATAATGACACAGCGCCCCTATAGGTTCAAGAGGTTAACACAGTTGACGAGGACAAGGCTGGAGATCACTCTGTCATCCTGATTGAGTTTGAATAACAGACTGGAAGCTTCAAAAGGAGGATGGTGCTTGGAATAATTTTTCTTCCTCTGTCAATCATGGTTACCTGCAAGGAAACATGTGCCGTCATCATCGCTTTACACAAAAAGGGCTTCACAGGCAAGGATATTGCTGCCAGTAAGATTGCACTTAAATCAACCATTTATCAGATCATCAAGAACTTCAAGGAGGGCGATTAAAATGTTGTGAAGAAGGCTTCAGGGCACCCAAGAAAGTCCAGCAAGCGCCAGGACCGTCTCCTAAAGTTGATTCAACTGCGGGATCGGGGCACCACCAGTACAGAGCTTGTTCAGGAATGGCAGCAGGCAGGTGTGAGTGCATCTGCACGCACAATGAGGCGAAGACTTTTGGAGGATGACCTGGTGTCAAGAAGGGCAGCAAAGAAGCCACTTCTTTCCAGGGAAAACATCAGGGACAGACTGATATTCTGCAATAGGTACAGGGATTGGACTGCTGAGGACTGGGGTAAAGTCATTTTCTCTGATGAACCACTTTCCGATTGTTTAGGGCATCCGGAAAAAAGCTTGTCCGGAGAAGACCGATCGCTGCAGCTGTACATAGTCTACAGGAAAATAGCCCACCCATTTTCACCTACCTCATTCCCATACTGTTTTTTATACTGTTTTTATTTATTTATTTTTCTGCTCTTTTGCACACCAATATCTCTACCTGTACATGACCATCTGATCATTTATCACTCCAGTGTTAATCTGCAAAACTGTATTATTCGCCTACCTCCTCATGCCTTTTGCACACATTGTATATAGACTGCCCATTTTTTTCTACTGTGTTATTGACTTGTTAATTGTTTATTCCATGTGTAACTCTGTGTTGTCTGTTCACACTGCTATGCTTTATCTTGGCCAGGTCGCAGTTGCAAATGAGAACTTGTTCTCAACTAGCCTACCTGGTTAAATAAAGGTGAAATAAAAATAAATTTAAAAAAGACAAGGTGAGCGCTACCATCAGTCCTGTGTCATGCCAACAGTAAAGCATCCTGAGACCATTCATGTGTGTGGTTGCTTCTCAGCCAAGGGAGTGGGCTTACTCACAATTTTGCCTAAGAACACAGCCATGAATAAAGAATGGTACCAACACATCCTCCAAGAGCAACTTCTCCCAACCATCCAGGAACAGTTTGGTGACGAACAATGCATTTTCCAGCATAATGGAGCACCTTCCCATAAGGCAAAAGTGATAACTAAGTGACTCGAGAGAACAAAACATCGATATTTTTGGTCCATGGCCAGGAAACACCCCAGACCTTAATCCCATTGACAACTTGTGGTCAATCCTCAAGAGGCAGGTGGACAAACAAAACCCCACAAATTCTGACAAACTCCCAGCATTGATCATGCAAGAATGGGCTTCCATCAGTCAGGATGTGGCCCAGAAGTTAATTGACAGCATGCCAGGGCGGATTGCAGAGGTCTTGAAAAAGAAGGGTCAACACTGCAGATATTGACTCTTTGCATCAACTATTGACTACTAATTGTCAATGTAAGTCGCTCTGGATAAGAGCGTCTGCTAAATGACTTAACTGTAATGTAAATGTAAAATCCTTTGACACTTATGAAATGCTTGTAATTATACTTCAGTATTCCATAGTAACATCTGCCAAAAATATCTAAAGACACTGAAGCAGCAAACTTTGTGAAAATTAATATTTGTGTCATTCTCAACACTTTTGGCCACGACTAGAATAAGTCAAGGGGTATGAATACTTTCTGAAGGCACTGTACAGGCACCTACAAACTCTCATGTGCAATAAAACATGTTTTGTTAGATGACAGCTATTTTATTCAAATAGCCGTCCACGCACATCTGCACACCCCTACCCTCACTCGTCAGCTGCGCCGGCATGCGCTGGGGAGATATACATGTGAAAGTCTGATGCCGGCATGCGCTGGGAGATATACATGTGAAAGTCTGATGCCGGCATGCGCTGGGAGATATACATGTGAAAGTCTGATGCCGGCATGCGCTGGGGAGATATACATGTGAAAGTCTGATGCCGGCATGCGCTGGGGAGATATACATGTGAAAGTCTGATGCCGGCATGCGCTGGGAGATATACATGTGAAAGTCTGATGCCGGCATGCGCTGGGGAGATATACATGTGAAAGTCTGATGCCGGCATGCGCTGGGGAGATATACATGTGAAAGTCTGATGCCGGCAAGAATGTGGTAAAGATGGACCTGTTTGAAAGGGGGTCCTGTTAACATTGCAAAACAATTGCATGCAACAAACTGTAAATCCTATGTGAAAGGGATATTAGTGACACTTAAGTGAAACAGTTTACTCTATACTCCTGTCCAGGTCCTTTTTTCATGGCAAGATTTGATTTCTACTTTTGGTGATCCGAACACACACAACACATATTGATAAGACAACAGATTTGAACATTTTTCAGATTCTCTCTGTATTTTCACACTGCTCCGAGAATCTAAGAGGCATAAAGACATTGGATTAACGCCGCCGTTCCACAAATCCATGCCTATAACCGAGGGGTACAACATCACCCTGAAAACACAGTGGAGGGGAAGCTTTGACATGAGCTATGAGAGAGAACAAAGTCCACCATAGAAGAACACCACAAGGGGATAGTCGTGACAATTTCAGAAAAGAGAACAGCCAGCAAGGCCGTCATGGTGTGTATAAATTCTGTGTTGGAGTGTGTGTATGTGTGTTACAGCTGCGAAGGGAGAAAATGACGTACCTCTCTTGTCTCTCTCCCGCTCTGTCTCTCACACTCTTCTGTTCTATTCATCGGTGTGTTGACATGGACGGCTGATTGTCTCTCTCAGTGATAGGTCGTGTCGGTGGCTGTTTTTACAGTGATTTCTGGTCTACTTCTAAATGGCAAAGCCAGCAAGCGGTGCCAAGCCCTCCCACTGCTGTGAAAATGTTCTGTTCTGATCGCTCTGTTCTGACGAAACAACCTTTGCTCTGAGGTACAATTGAGGAAATTATTTTTGTTGTTGTTTAAACAAAGCCGTGCCATTGAAAATTTGATACTTAAAAGCGTACATCTGGAAATAGCTCTTAATTTGGCCTCGTCCTTGTACAGCCAAAGCATCCCTGTTGCTTCCTTGCGTGCTATTGGGGCATAAGGTTTGGATAACTGTCTTGGTTAGCCTTGTTTTAGTAGAGCATGCACAGTTACAGTAGGCTGTATGTGTGAATGTAGCAAGTTAATATTTGATCATTAACCCTTACTTTACCAGATAGGTTAACTGAACACATTTTCAACACCCTGGCCAGGGAAGAGTTACAGTGGAGTGTAGAGAGATTGAATGAGCCAGTTGGAGGTGGCCATGCTAGTATCAACAGCCAAGTTGGGACACAGCCACAATAACATCACCTGTTTCCCTGTACCAGCTGTACCAGAGAGCAGAATCCTCCTCCGCCATCTTTGTCTGCACTGACTGGGCAGCATCCTGTTGTCGTACGTGGTCAGGGCATGAGGGACTAGGGGAGAAAAAAGTGCTTCGCTGTTGAAAAGTATACTACCAGCTTCCTGCCCTCTCCCTTAACAAGTGCTTTTATGTGGTTGTGTTAAGTACTGTGTGTGTAAGCGTCTGTCCTTTTGTCATGGAACGAATGTGTGTGTGTGTGTGTGTGTGTGTGTGTGTGTGTGTGTGTGTGTGTGTGTGTGTGTGTGTGTGTGTGTGTGTGTGTGTGTGTGTGTGTGTGTGTGTGTGTGTGTGTGTGTGTGTGTGTGTGTGTGTGTGTGTGTGTGTGGGGGTGGGGGCAGTCAACACTACAGTCTACCTTCCCCTGCAGCCCTGTGATGTAAGTACAAGAACGGCCGGGCTGTTAAAACCTGCAGTGGCATACTTCCACCCAGCAGAGTTCAGAGGCCTCCTGCTCCACTCATCCCTCCAGTGCTGCCTCCACCTCCATACTTCCACCCAGCAGAGTTTAGAGGCCTCCTGCTCCACTCATCCCTCCAGTGCTGCCTCCACCTCCATACTTCCACCCAGCAGAGTTTAGAGGCCTCCTGCTCCACTCATCCCTCCAGTGCTGCCTCCACCTCCATACTTCCACCCAGCAGAGTTTAGAGGCCTCCTGCTCCACTCATCCCTCCAGTGCTGCCTCCACCTCCATACTTCCACCCAGCAGAGTTTAGAGGCCTCCTGCTCCACTCATCCCTCCAGTGCTGCCTCCACCTCCATACTTCCACCCAGCAGAGTTTAGAGGCCTCCTGCTCCACTCATCGCTCCAGTGCTGCCTCCACCTCCATACTTCCACCCAGCAGAGTTTAGAGGCCTCCTGCTCCACTCATCCCTCCAGTGCTGCCTCCACCTCCATACTTCCACCCAGCAGAGTTTAGAGGCCTCCTGCTCCACTCATCGCTCCAGTGCTGCCTGCTGTCTGTCTAACAGTAGCTAACACCTCTCTGCACCTACACTAATGACAGCATCGCCATGCTCTCCCATGCTCAGGACCAACTCACACAGCCCTCATTTCCTCTCATTTAGACACAGACTGGGCGAGAAGCAGTAATCTAATGGAGATAGAGAGAGGGGGTGAGAAACAGTGATCTCACTCAAAGAAGAGTGAATATGGATGGAGGGAAAGAAGGAAGGAACATAGAGAGAGAGAAGCTGTGATAAACAGTGAGACGTCAGGAGGGAGGGGATGGGGATGGGGAGAAGAGAAACAGATATGAGCTGTGTGAATACAGAGAGAATAGAGGGGAGGCACATGGGAGGGAACACCGGAGAAGAGAAACAGATATGAGCTGTGTGAATACAGAGAGAATAGAGGGGAGGCACATGGGAGGGAACACTGGAGAAGAGAAACAGATATGAGCTGTGTGAATACAGAGAGAATAGAGGGGAGGCACATGGGAGGGAACACCGGAGAAGAGAAACAGATATGAGCTGTGTGAATACAGAGAGAATAGAGGGGAGGCACATGGGAGACGGTTAGCTAGAGACACAGGGATACATGGAGATTAGAACTGTTAATAATGTTTTTATGGGGACTGTCAGTATCTTTGTGAATAGGCTGTATTATTGTGTGGGACAGTGTATGAGTGTTTGTGTGTTACTGGTTGTTGTGCTCTGTGTATATCTGGATGTCTGTCTCTGTACACAGCAGCAGTGGTGGGTCTTGCTGTACCCTTCACCATCTCTGCTCTGCGGTGGGCTGGGGGGAAATGAGGCGTCGCTCCATTGCTCACACTTTTCATTTTAGATTCCAGGTTTATTTATCCAGATGTGTAGTCTCACGGAGTGTGTATGTGTCTGTGTGTACGTTTGTGTAATTTATGTCAGAGTACCATGTTTTTGCATGCCGTGTGTGTGTTGTGTCCAGTGGTGTGTGTGCCATGCCGTGCCTGCCTCTTGTAAGGCAGGAATTCCACTGAGAGCTAGTGAATCAGCAGGAGGCTGGAGGATCCGGGGGGAAATGGCCATAAAACAAGACTATTAGTGCTATCAGAGCCCGCTGATGTTCCACACACACACACTTCCCGTCCTCAGACAGGTTCAAGGTTACAGTACCCAGGCAGGAATATATGGCCTACTTCACTTCAGAAATAGGCTCTTGGGTAAGCTCTAGTGCTCTGGTGGGCGTTCCAGGTGCCATTTTAGTCTGCCTCGCTCTGACCTCCTTCTTTCTTTAGTCTAAAGGCTGAGTAGTTCTTCCGGTTGACAGCAGAACACATTGGCCCCAGTGCAGACTACACAAGGCAAAGGCAATAATGGCCTTTTAGAATGTTGCTATTCTTGAATGTAGCCTATTTTAGAATATCCAGGGCTCGGATTCTAGATTATGTTGATTATATAATCTCTAAAATGTTCTCTATTATTCTAGCACATGAAAGCATTCTCCAGCAGAGGAGCATTAGGCCTTCATAGTGTTTGTACGTGTGGTTAGGGAAGGGTAGAGGCGGTGTTTGCTTGTTATTGTAGAGGCGGTGTTGTGCTGGCCTGCTAGCTGTTATAAAGGGGACAGGATTTCCTCTGGACTGATGGCCAGTGGACTGTTTGGCTCGCTGGGGGATACCAGAGGAGAGGAGACCCGCCCTGCCCCAGTGCAAGAGGAGATTACCAGGCCAATCTGTCTTTCAGCATCTCCACCATTGGACCACCAATATGTATTGTATCATCTTTTCCACCATGTCTTTCCAAGTTGTTGTAAAATTCAAGTATTGTCGATAGCCTACCTGGTAAGATTATGGTGAAGGTGGTAGTAAAACCCACTCTTCATATCCGAGCCCACCTTTCATGAAAAAGACTACAGGTTCCTACCACCTAAACCTTTCATGAAAAAGACTACAGGTTCCTACCACCTAAACCTTTCATGAAAAAGACTACAGGTTCCTACCACCTAAACCTTTCATGAAAAAGACTACAGGTTCCTACCACCTAAACCTTTCATGAAAAAGACTACAGGTTCCTACCACCTAAACCTTTCATGAAAAAGACTACAGGTTCCTACCACCTAAACCTTTCATGAAAAAGACTACAGGTTCCTACCACCTAAACCTTTCATGAAAAGGACTACAGGTTCCTACCACCTAAACCTTTCAATGAATAGGACTAAAGGTTCCTACCACCTAAACCTTTCATGAAAAAGACTACAGGTTCCTACCACCTAAACCTTTCATGAAAAAGACTACAGGTTCCTACCACCTAAACCTTTCATGAAAAGGACTACAGGTTCCTACCACCTAAACCTTTCAATGAATAGGACTAAAGGTTCCTACCACCTAAACCTTTCATGAAAAAGACTACAGGTTCCTACCACCTAAACCTTTCATGAAAAAGACTACAGGTTCCTACCACCTAAACCTTTCATGAAAAGGACTACAGGTTCCTACCACCTAAACCTTTCATGCTTAATATGATACCGTTTTGCTTACTCAGGTAGAAATCTCCATGAAGACGAACACATACTGATTTAGTGTCTCCTATGGTTCTCAGTGGCCTGGTGTGTGTGTGTGTGTGTGTGTGTGTGTGTGTGTGTGTGTGTGTGTGTGTGTGTGTGTGTGTGTGTGTGTGTGTGTGTGTGTGTGTGTGTGTGTGTGTGTGTGTGTGTGTGTGTGTGTGTGTGTGTGTGTGTGTGAGAGAGTGACCTACGTGTGGCTGCCTACATAACTGTACAAGTGTGTGTGCTCATGAGCTAGTCTATCTCTGGCAGACGTCATCATGCCTCAGTCCAGAGGCTATAAATCCTCTGTGTGTGTCTGATCAGTGATAGATGGCTTCAGTAGGCTCGCCGCCATAGGCTAGATATTATCTCCTCTCCTCCGTGTTCCAGACCAACAGATGTGCATACTTACTGACTGACTTCAAGATCAGGGAAGAAACTCCTGGAGAGAAAGAAGCTTCTTCAGTTTGAAGTGAGAGAAAGTGAAGTAGGAAGAGAGGAAGAGAGAGGACAGGGAGGTGTGTGTGTTTGGTGGATAAATCAAAGGGAGAAATACTGTACCCTGTCTGATGGGAGAAGTGAGATGAAATATATAGTAGCGATGCAAACTGCTGTCACGTTAGCTAGCAGAATTTGAGACTTTTTCAAAGCCTCTGCTTCTTAATGAACTGACACATTATACAGGGAATGCTGAGGTGTCGAGACAAACATCCGGATGCAGTGTGTGTGCGTGCCTGTAAGTGGATAATGATTTATGTCTGTTGCTGTGTGTATGTGCACCTGTGTGTGAGAAGGACCATTACAATCGGTTGCAGTGTATGTGTGAGAGATGTGCATGCTTGTGTGTCCTTGTGTGTGTTACAGAGCAACAGCCGCAGCCTCCTCTGACATAATTGGGCCCTGTAGGCTGCAGAGAGGAGCTCCTAGCAGGTATTGGTTCACAGACAGATTAAAGGGGGGGGATTCCACAGTAACAGAATTCAACTTTGTCTCAGTCTTTTCACTTTAGAATGTATGCCAAACAAAAGCCATTTATTTTCAAAGTTTAACAAACAATAGAGCTCTATGCACAAGGACTACTTTTAACAATTTCCACTTTTTTTTTTTTACAAAAACAAATTTAATGTAAGAACTGTGCAGATGGAAACTTTGGTAACGGAATTACTGTAAAATCTCCCTCAGGTTTTCCAAAAACGGTTAAATATACTCTCAGAATTAAAGATACACTATGCAGAACACCATTTCCTGGTTGCAAAAATTTGAATAGTTCGCCTAATTTCAGTTTATGACAAAACAAGCAAGTATAGTGTAGAGAATCATTGTGCCATCTAAATCACTGTGAAATACTATATTTTCCATAACAGAAAATATAGTATTTTCATGTGTTTAAAGCTGGTGTACAAACCCAAAAGTAAAACACACAAGTAGAAGCATAGAAATAGCTCTCATAGAACAAATATACCGCTTCTTAGACTTGCTTTCAATGTGAATGGCCGATCTATAACTCACATTTCTATGTGAATTTGGTTGGGTCGCCCATAAAGTTGCATAAAGATGTCTGCAGAAAGAATGGGGTATCAGCTATGGCATGTTGAGTTTAACAAAAATCTCTTTTGGATATTGAACTACAGTAAGTGAAGTGGAATTACAGTAACGGAAATACATCATGGGTCCCTGATCTATACTACACAGAAATGAGTAATTATGGATATGAATATCATTGTCTTCATGTTTTACAAGTTTGGGCATCGCAGCACAGATGAGTGGAGTTCTGTACAGCGCAGTAGAATACAGTATAGTTCAGTACAGGACAATATACTGTACTAAACGCTTCTTTTATTTATTGTCCTCTACTATATTGTACTGTACTATTGTATTGGACTGTACAATACTATGCTCTACTCACTGTGCTGTACTGTACTCAGTACCAGAGGTTGGAACCGAAATTATTTTACAATCGTTCTGAACAGAACCATTATTGTTTTCATTCCGTTCCACTATTCCGACCAGCAAAATAATGTTCTGAACCGGTTCGAACCCAAAAAAAGTAACGGTTTATATGGTGCCTTTCTGTTCCTTTTTAAACTTCTGAAATCAGTGCGGATAGAGCAGCTTGTGGTGGAGCGGGCAAAATATTTACATGCACTGGACAGATGAGTGTAGGGTGTGAGATGGGACTGACATTTTGCAGTGGGGAGAGAGAGGGAGAGAGAGAGAGAGAGGGTCGAGGAGGCTTGGCTTGAAGCGCTGGGAATCTTATGACATGCATTACCTGAATTAGGCCCACAGAATTATACCTATGGAGGAGCAGCTTCTATAAAGGAACTTTGAATGTCTTTGAACGTCATAGTTGACTTAACGTTGGACCTGCTAGCTAGCTAACATGTTTGTGTGTGCAGAGCAGCACCGGAATTCAAATAAAAACACATCATCCTCCCAAGTGGTGCAGTGGTCTAGC
Source organism: Oncorhynchus gorbuscha (assembly GCF_021184085.1). NCBI lineage: Eukaryota > Metazoa > Chordata > Actinopteri > Salmoniformes > Salmonidae > Oncorhynchus > Oncorhynchus gorbuscha. The sequence continues at coordinate 58,754 of NW_025746095.1, forward strand.
TGTACCACTAGAGATTCTGGATTCGAGTCCAGGCTCTGTCGCAGCCGACCGTGCCCGGGAGGCCCATGGGGCAGTGCACAATTGGCCCAGCGTCGTCCGGGTTAGGGAGTGTTTGGCCGGCAGGGATGTCCTTGTCTCATCGTGCACTAGCGACTCCTGTGGCGGGCCGGGCGCAGTACATGCTTGTTATTTCCACACTGTACCACATTTGTTTTCTTTGTATGCCTCTATTTTGTGAAAGACACTTTTTCTTTCCAAGTACCATATACTGTATATTAAATGGATTCAATGTCAGTTCCTTTCGCCACAAGGGGCATTGTGCCGATTTCTAGAGTGCTTTTGTTACCCGCACTGCCTCACAGGCAAGATTTGCGGCAAAAAAGTACATTTGCACATCTTTGTCTCCAGTGCTGCCTCACAGGCACTATTCATGGCAAAAAAAAGCACAAGCGCACACCAGAAGCTCTTGCTAGGAAATGAGCAGTTCTCAGCTGTTCGCAGTCTCTTACTGACGGTAAGAACGGGCGATTGCCATATTTTTTTTAGTTACATCACTCAGTTATTACATTTCAATTACATTTAACATACCAAATACCATTATTTAAGTTAAGGTAAAGTAAAGTAAAAATACAAACCGCACTGTGCATCAATACCTGTATATAGTAAAATACGGTTTACTGCCCAGCCCTACAAGGATGTGCCCTAACAGTGTGACTGGTGTGAGTATTTAAATGTGTGTATGATCTAACACCTATTCTCTCTCTCTCATTTATATATATATATAGGTGCCCTGACGGTAGGCCTGGTGCGGCAGTGCCAGACCATCCACGGTCGGGACCGCACCTGTATCCCCCCGCGGCTTCCCCCCGAGTGGGTCACCACGCTCTTCTTCATCATCCTGGGTATCATCTCCCTCACGGTGACCTGTGGCCTGCTGGTGGCATCCCACTGGCGCCGCGAGGCCACCAAATACGCCCGCTGGATTGCCTTCACCGGGAGTAAGTGACCGAAACGACCCTACCTTAATGACGGTCGAGTGTACATTGACCAATCAAAGCCAAGCTCAACTAACTGTGTCTCTTCTCTTTACTGATAGACGTTACTCAGAGACATACTACACTTGACCACTAAATTAAAAAATGCACCCTCTCTATCACCCTGTTAAGTAGCTTGACCAAACAAGCTGTAGGCCTAAGTACAGAGGTCTCTCTCTCACTCCTCTCTTACTCCTCTCTCCAATCTCACTCCCCTCTTTCATGACATCATTACCTTGGAATAACACTCCCCTGAACACCAGTGCATCCGTCTACGAGCAGATATACCCTCTCCTACACAGAGGAGGGGTAGGGGTAGAGAGAGAGTAAGTTGAGGGAGAGAAGTGGAAAGGGGGAGGCGAGGGAGAGGGGGGCTGTGAAAATATTGGTTTAGCTTTGCATTCATGCCCAGAATTTCAGTGGTGAAGCTGATTTCAGGTAAACCAATGGAACCAATGTGTGTGATGTTTGCGTCTTTTGTGTGGGCGGTGTGTGTGTGTGTGTGCGTACTTGTATGTGTATGCTGTATGTGTCTTCTCTATCCTCCATACCTCCAGATCATCCCTTCCCTGCAGCTCTTCGACTGAGAAGTGCATTCTATGGTACCTGTGTGGGCGTCATAGAATACCACTCAATCGCTTCTTTTTGTCTTTCAACACTCATCCCCCTTTTTTTAAGCAGGAATTCAGAGGAGACACTTCTTAACTCAATACCAACCCAACATTCAGCAGCCCTGCTGAGCTGGGCTGTTTCGTAAGGCTGTGTAGGTGTTCATATTCTGATTGGTTGTTTAGCAAAGAGAAGAGACGCCCCCCTCTCTCACTCACTCACACACGTAGAGAGTTTTGCTAACACACAGATACATTTGATTGAATTGGTGCATCACAGTCATTATATGTTAGTCGTATTTAGAGAACAAGAAGGATTATATTTCTATGGTGTATTTACCCAAGAATCACCCATTAATCCATTTCCCTCCAACCCGTCTAAAAAGATGCGTTGTCAATGTGTTCATTGCAAATCTGTGTCACGTGCTACATGTGATTTTATTGAGTCATTTTTTGACAATCACACATCGCTCTAAGCCAAGTGATGAGGTTTCCCGGGCAACAGGGAGGATATAGTCACAATCGTCCAGGGTTCCGTTGGCTGTATCAGGTTCTCAGTGATAATCTCTCTTTCTCTTTATCTCCCTCTTGTGCTTTCACATTCTATCGCTTTCTCTCCCACTGCAGTGAAGACTACCATTGATGGCTCTTTCAGACAAAGGGATGCATTTTAAAGGAACAGGGAAAGGGGAAACCTAGTCAGTTGCACAACTGAATGCATTCAACCGAAATGTGTCTTCCGTATTTAATCCAACCCCTCTGAATCGGAGAGGTGAGGTGGCCTGCCTTAATCGACGCCCATGTCATCGGCACCCGGGGAGCAGGTGGTGTTGCGGGGGTTAACTGCCTCGCTCAAGGGCAGAACGGCAGATTTTTCCACCTTGCCGGCTCGAGGATTCGAACCATCAACCTTTCGGTTACTGTCCCAACGCTCTTAACCGCTAGGCTCCCTGCCGCCAGAAAGAAAAAGATTGAGAGAGAAGGAACGGGAGAATGTTTGTAGGTAGGGGGTAGAGATTGAGAGAGAAGGAACGGGAGAATGTTTGTAGGTAGGGGATGGAGATTGAGAGAGAAGGAACGGGAGAATGTTTGTAGGTAGGGGGTAGAGATTGAGAGAGAAGGAACGGGAGAATGTTTGTAGGTAGGGGGTAGAGATTGAGAGAGAAGGAACGGGAGAATGTTTGTAGGTAGGGGGTAGAGATTGAGAGAGAAGGAACGGGAGAATGTTTGTAGGTAGGGGGTAGAGATTGAGATGCGTGAAGAGGAGACTACAGAATGACAGTGAGCTACGCTGGACCAGGAAGAGAGAGAGGGAGATGAAGAGAAAATGAGAGTGGGATTGAGAGACTGGAGAGGTATAAAAGCATCACTTGTAACCTGAGAGCCAGCTATGGGAGAAGGAAAGGGTGGAGGAGGAGAGAGGGGTTCTAAAGGGGGTAGAAAGTAAGAGGGCCTTGAGTATTTCCCTGACAGTGCTGAGCACTGCACCTCACAGGGTTGCTGCTGCTGTGTAATGGGCAGGCTGGGCTTTCTCCTTTGAGGAAAGAGGGAGAGGGGAGGGAGAGGTAGAGTGAGGAGAAGTGGTAGACTAAAAGGGGATTAAAAGAGAGGTAGAGTTAAAGTGAGGGAGAGATTGAGTATGTGAGAGAGTGAGGGGGCTGGGGGTTGGGATAAGGGGCATCTGTGATTGGTGCTCTGTTACAGAATGAAAGGTGCAGGGAGAGGGGGGTAGCTAATAGGGGGCTAACAGGTGATGATTGCTGGCTGGGGAAAGGAAGCTACCAGTAGGCGTAGCTGGCCCAGGGCCACTGCCACCTGAAAGGACCCTTTTGTACAGCCAGCACAGGCCTCCTTCTGTCCCCTGTACACTACAGTCTTTACACTAGGCTCTAGCCAGACCCCCTTCTGTCCCCTGTGCACTACAGTCTGTACACTACGCCCTAGCCAGGCCCACTTCTGTCCCCTGTGCACTACAGTCTGTACACTAGGCCCTAGCCAGGCCTCCTTCTGTCCCCTGTGCACTACAGTCTGTACACTAGGCCCTAGCCAGGCCCCCTTCTGTCCCCTGTACACTACAGTCTTTACACTAGGCCCTAGCCAGGCCCCCTTCTGTCCCCTGTACACTACAGTCTTTACAATAGGTCCTAGCCAGGCCCCCTTCTGTCCCCTGTACACTACAGTCTTTACACTAGGCCCTAGCCAGGCCCCCTTCTGTCCCCTGTACACTACAGTCTTTACACTAGGCCCTAGCCAGGCCCCCTTCTGTCCCCTGTACACTACACGCCAGACACTACTATGTCCTCGCAAACCCCACTGTCTGACTTCGCTGTACACTACACCCCAGGTACAGTGAGGTACAGTATTCTGTCAGGCTAAGGATCAGTAACATATCAGCTAAGGTAGTTTGAAAAACACTGAGGTTCTGGCTTGCGGTGGGTAAACACATGGCCGCGGCAGTGAGGACAGACGTAAATATTAGCCGTGTCTGCCCAGTCCGGGGGGGGTTAGCCAGACAACACTCTCCTCGCTAGCTGGCAGCACAGACAGGGCACATTCAGCCAGCCAGCCTTCCTGCTAGTGTAGAGAGAGCCATAGAGAGCCAGCTGCATCATCTGAGCCATTTTAGCTAGGCTAAATCAGTCCCTTTCTGAGGGGGAAAATAGCCTGTGTGGGTTTGGGCTGGAGGACATGATGTGTAGCTGTAGTGTTGTGGAAGCATATGAGGAGTTATTGCCCCAGGCCTCTTTTGATTTCCATCTACGTGCGTTTGGAAAATCAGCCCTATGATTGAAGCTTTAGTTAGTGCACTCAGTGTGAATGGAAGACAGTTTCATCTGTAAGCCTTTGATTGTGTGTTTGGCAAAGCAACATGATTTGATTTAGTCCGTTTCCAGTTTGTCTGTTCAGTGGTAATTCACAGGAATCAGAGAATGATCTTGTTTGACTTTCGATTGACAGTTGCACTTCTAAACAAGACCCAGCTAACGCTTCCCTAACAGTTTCACTTCTAGACAAGACCCAGCTAACGCTTCCCTAACAGTTTCACTTCTAGACAAGACCCAGCTAACGCTTCCCTAACAGTTTCACTTCTAGACAAGACCCAGCTAACGCTTCCCTAACAGTTGCACCTCTAGACAAGACCCAGCTAACACTTCCCTAACAGTTGCACCTCTAGACAAGACCCAGCTAACACTTCCCTAACAGTTGCACCTCTAGACAAGACCCAGCTAACACTTCCCTAACAGTTGCACCTCTAGACAAGACCCAGCTAACACTTCCCTAACAGTTGCACCTCTAGACAAGACCCAGCTAACACTTCCCTAACAGTTTCACTTCTAGACAAGACCCAGCTAACGCTTCCCTAACAGTTGCACCTCTAGACAAGACCCAGCTAACACTTCCCTAACAGTTGCACCTCTAGACAAGACCCAGCTAACACTTCCCTAACAGTTGCACCTCTAGACAAGACCCAGCTAACACTTCCCTAACAGTTGCACCTCTAGACAAGACCCAGCTAACACTTCCCTAACAGTTGCACCTCTAGACAAGACCCAGCTAACACTTCCCTAACAGTTGCACCTCTAGACAAGACCCAGCTAACGCTTCCCTAACAGTTGCACCTCTAGACAAGACCCAGCTAACACTTCCCTAACAGTTGCACCTCTAGACAAGACCCAGCTAACACTTCCCTAACAGTTGCACCTCTAGACAAGACCCAGCTAACACTTCCCTAACAGTTGCACCTCTAGACAAGACCCAGCTAACACTTCCCTAACAGTTGCACCTCTAGACAAGACCCAGCTAACACTTCCCTAACAGTTGCACCTCTAGACAAGACCCAGCTAACACTTCCCTAACAGTTTCACTTCTAGACAAGACCCAGATAACGCTTCCCTAACAGTTTCACCTCTAGACAAGACCCAGCTAACACTTCCCTAACAGTTTCACCTCTAGACAAGACCCAGCTAACACTTCCCTAACAGTTGCACCTCTAGACAAGACCCAGCTAACACTTCCCTAACAGTTGCACCTCTAGACAAGACCCAGCTAACACTTCCCTAACAGTTGCACCTCTAGACAAGACCCAGCTAACGCTTCCCTAACAGTTGCACCTCTAGACAAGACCCAGCTAACACTTCCCTAACAGTTGCACCTCTAGACAAGACCCAGCTAACACTTCCCTAACAGTTGCACCTCTAGACAAGACCCAGCTAACACTTCCCTAACAGTTGCACCTCTAGACAAGACCCAGCTAACACTTCCCTAACAGTTGCACCTCTAGACAAGACCCAGCTAACACTTCCCTAACAGTTGCACCTCTAGACAAGACCCAGCTAACACTTCCCTAACAGTTGCACCTCTAGACAAGACCCAGCTAACACTTCCCTAACAGTTTCACTTCTAGACAAGACCCAGCTAACGCTTCCCTAACAGTTGCACCTCTAGACAAGACCCAGCTAACACTTCCCTAACAGTTGCACCTCTAGACAAGACCCAGCTAACACTTCCCTAACAGTTGCACCTCTAGACAAGACCCAGCTAACACTTCCCTAACAGTTGCACCTCTAGACAAGACCCAGCTAACGCTTCCCTAACAGTTGCACCTCTAGACAAGACCCAGCTAACACTTCCCTAACAGTTGCACCTCTAGACAAGACCCAGCTAACACTTCCCTAACAGTTGCACCTCTAGACAAGACCCAGCTAACACTTCCCTAACAGTTGCACCTCTAGACAAGACCCAGCTAACACTTCCCTAACAGTTTCACTTCTAGACAAGACCCAGCTAACACTTCCCTAACAGTTGCACCTCTAGACAAGACCCAGCTAACACTTCCCTAACAGTTGCACTTCTAGACAAGACCCAGCTAACACTTCCCTAACAGTTTCACTTCTAGACAAGACCCAGCTAACGCTTCCCTAACAGTTGCACCTCTAGACAAGACCCAGCTAACACTTCCCTAACAGTTGCACCTCTAGACAAGACCCAGCTAACACTTCCCTAACAGTTGCACCTCTAGACAAGACCCAGCTAACACTTCCCTAACAGTTGCACCTCTAGACAAGACCCAGCTAACACTTCCCTAACAGTTGCACCTCTAGACAAGACCCAGCTAACACTTCCCTAACAGTTGCACCTCTAGACAAGACCCAGCGAACACTTCCCTAACAGTTGCACCTCTAGACAAGACCCAGCTAACACTTCCCTAACAGTTGCACCTCTAGACAAGACCCAGCTAACACTTCCCTAACAGTTTCACTTCTAGACAAGACCCAGCTAACACTTCCCTAACAGTTGCACCTCTAGACAAGACCCAGCTAACACTTCCCTAACAGTTTCACTTCTAGACAAGACCCAGCTAACACTTCCCTAACAGTTTCACTTCTAGACAAGACCCAGCTAACACTTCCCTAACAGTTTCACCTCTAGACAAGACCCAGCTAACACTTCCCTAACAGTTGCACCTCTAGACAAGACCCAGCTAACACTTCCCTAACAGTTGCACCTCTAGACAAGACCCAGCTAACACTTCCCTAACAGTTTCACCTCTAGACAAGACCCAGCTAACACTTCCCTAACAGTTGCACCTCTAGACAAGACCCAGCTAACACTTCCCTAACAGTTTCACCTCTAGACAAGACCCAGCTAACACTTCCCTAACAGTTGCACCTCTAGACAAGACCCAGCTAACACTTCCCTAAACGTTCTCCTTTGGTTATTTGACATACAGGGCCTTCAGAAAGTATTCACACCCTTTGACATTTCACCGATTTTGTTGTATTACTGCCTGACTTTAAAATGGATTAAATGGAGATTTTTTTTGTCCCTTTTTTTTTGTACCTCATAATGTCAAAGTAGAGTTCTCTTCTTTTTTTAAATCATGATTTTTTTTTTTAAAGACATCTGAAATGTCTTGAGTCAGTAAGTATTCAACCCCTTTTGTTATGGCAAGTTCAGTAGTAAACATTTGCTTAACAAGTCACATAATAAGTTGCATGGACTCACTCTGTGTGCAATAATAGTGTTTAACATGGTTTTTGAATGACTCCCTCATCTCTGTACCTCTGGACAAGCAGTGCATTTATAACACAGATTCAACCAGTGTGATTTTCCAAGGCCTCGCAAAGAAGGGCATCTATTGGTAGATTGGTAAAAAAAAAAAAAAAAAGCTGACATTGAATATCCCTTTGAGTATGGTGAAGTTATTAAATACACTTTGGATGGTGTATCAACACACCCAGCCACTACTAAGATACAGGCGTACTTCCTAACTATGTTGCCGGAGAGGAGGGAAACCACACAGGGATTTCACCATGAGGGCAATGGTGATTTTTAAACAGTTTGTTTTCTCCTATCACACTCTGAGGATGGATCAACAACATTGTAGTTACTCCACAATACTAACCTAATTTACAGAGTGACGGTAATAAAGTAATAAAGTAAAACTGCAAAAAATGTGGCAAAGCAATTCACTTTTTGTCCTAAATACAAAGTGTTCTGTTTCGGGCAAATCCAAAACAACACTTCACTGAGTATTACTCCCCATATTTTCAAGCATAGTCATGGCTGCATCATGTTATGGGTGTGCTTGTAAGGACTGGGGAGTTTTTCAGGATAAAAAAAATAACTAAAGAGAGCTAAGCACAGGCAAAATCCTAGAAGAAAACCTGGTTCAGTTTGCTTTCCACCAGACACTGGGAGATTAATTCAACATTCAGCAGGACAATAACCTAAAACACAAGGCCAAATCTCCACTGGAGTTACTTACCAAGAAGACAGTGAATGTTCCTGAGTGGCCGAGTTACAGTTTTGACTTATCTGCTTGAAAATCTATGGCAAGACCTGAAAATGGTTGTCTAGCAATGATCAACAACCAATTTTACAGAGCTTGACGAATTTTGGGCAAATGTTGCTCAATCCATGTGATAATCTCTTAGATACTTACCCAGAAAGACTCACAGCTGTAATCGCTGCTAAAGGTGATTATAATATGTATTGATTAAGGTGGTTGAATACTTATCTAATCAAGATATATTAGTGTTTTCTTTTTCCAGAATTTTTTACAATTGTTAGATTTTGTCCCCCACTGACATTAGAGTGTTTTGGTAGATCGTCCTGGGAACTAACATTTGGTAGCTGGGGAGGCTGCAATATCTTCAAATAAATATTCTGAAAGCCCCAAAATAAAACCAAACATGAGGAGTTTCATGATGCTAATTAAGAATGACTTTTTAAATTAACTGGTCCTACCAAGAGGCTAATCACTTGGATTAAGACCAATAACTACCATAATGATTTTACTCCTGACCTTGTCCCTGTGCCCAGTCACTGCTTACACATACACACTGAACACACACTGTATTGTGCCCCATCAGGACTGGTGTGTCACTCCACTTTGTGGGGTGCCAGAGCAGTGACTTATTACACTGTCACTTCTCTCAGCAGGAAGTCCAACACACTAATTGGTGTCTTGAAATGGACGCCAAGTGCTTGTCTCTTCAGAAATATATATTTATGGCCTCCCGAGTGGTGCAGTGGTCGAATGCACTGCATCGTAGTGTTTTGCGGTGTCACTACAGCCTTTGGTTCGAATCCCAGGCTGTGTCACTACCGGCTGTGACCGGGAGTCCCATAGGGCCAGGGGGGCTTTACTTGGCTCATCGCGCTCTAGCGACTTCTTGTGGCGGGCTGGGCGCCTGCAGGCTGACTTCGTCAGTCGAACGGTGTTTCCTCCGAAACATTGGTGCGGCACATTGGTTAAGCGAGTGGGTGTTAAGGAGCGCAGTTGGCGGGTCATGTTTAGAAGGACGCGTGACTCTCCCGAGCCCGTTGGGGAGTTTCAGCGATGAGACAAGATCGTAATCACGAAATTGGGGAGAAAAATGTGGCAAAGGTTTGGACACACCTACTCATTCAAGAATTTTTCTGAATTTGTACTATTTTCTACATTATAGAATAATATGGAAAAAAAAGTGTTAAACAAATGTAAATATATATATTTTTGAGATTTTTCAAAGTAGCCATCCTTTGCCTTGATGACAGCCTTGCACACTCTTGGCATTTTCTCAACGAGCTTCATGAAGTAGTCACCTGGAATGCATTTCAATTAACAGGTGTGCCTTGTAAAAAATTCATTTGTGGAATTTCTTTCTTTCTTAATGCATTTGAGCCAATTGTGACGAGGTAGGCATGGTACACAGAGAGCCCTATTTGGTAAAAGACCAGGTCCATATTATGGCAAGAACAGCTCAAATAACCAAAGAGAAACATGAAGGTCAGTCAATCCGGGAAATTTAAAGAACTTTGAAAGTTTCTTCAAGTGCAGTCGCAAAAACCATCAAGCGCTATGATGAAACTGATGAGGACGGCCACAGGAAAGGAGTTACCTCTGTTTCAGAGGATACGTTCGTTAGATTTAACTGCCCCTCAGATTGCAGCCCAAATAAATGCTTCACAGAGTTCAAGTAACAGACACATCTCAACATCCATGTTCAGAGGAGACTGAGTGAATCAGGTCTTCATTGTCGAATTGCTGCAAAGAAACCACTACTAATGGACACCAATAAGAAGAAGAAACTTGTTTGGGCCAAGAAACACACGAGCAATGGACATTAGACCGGTGGAAATCTGTCCTTTGGTCTGATGAGTCCACATTTGAGATTTTTGGTTCCAATCGCTGTGTCTTTGTGTGGCTCCCACCGTGAAGCATGGAGGAGGTGTGATGGTGTGGGGGTGCTTTGCTGGTGACACTGTCAGTGATTTATTTATAATTCGAGGTACACTTAAGCAGCATGGCTACCACAGCATTCTACAACAATATGCCATCCCATCTGGTTTGCGCTTAGTGGGACTATCATTTGTTTTTAACAGTACAATGACCCAACACACCTCCAGGGTGTGTAAGGGCTATTTGACCAAGAAGGAAACTGATGGAGTGCTGCATCAGAAGACCTGGCCTCCACAATCACCCGACCTCAATCCAATTGAGATTGTTCGGGACGAGTTTGACCGCAAAGTGAAGGAAAAGCAGCCAACATATTTGGGAACTCCTTCAAGACTGTTGGAAAAGCATTCCAGGTGAAGCTGGTTGAGAGGATGCAAAAGTTGCAAAGCTGTCATCAAGGCAAAGGGTGGCAACTTCGAAGAATCTAAAATCTTTGTAACGGATCCCCCCGGTACTGCTGCTCATTCCGTGCACCAGTTCCGGAAGTCTATGTCACTGTCCTCTAGGCGTCACTAAACTGTCTTATACACAGTGTAAGGGGATAAGGAACATGTACATAAGGATATATGAATGAGTGATGGTACAGAACAGCATACAGTAGATGGTATCGAGTACAGTATATACATATGAGATGAGTGTGTAGACAAAGTAAACAAAGTGGCATAGTTAAAGTGGCTAGTGATACATGTGTTACATAAGGATGCAGTCGATGTTGTAGAGTACAGTATATACATATGCATATGAGATGAATAATGTAGGGTAAGTAACATTATATAAGGTAGCATTGTTTAAAGTGGCTAGTGATATATTTACATCATTTCCATCAATTCCCATTATTAAAATGGCTGGAGTTGGGTCAGTGTCAATGACAGTGTGTTGGCAGCAGCCACTCAATGTTAGTGGTGGCTATTTAACAGTCTGATGGCCTTGAGATAGAAGCTGTTTTTCAGTCTCTCGGTCCCAGCTTTGATGCACCTGTACTGACCTCGCCTTCTGGATGATAGCGGGGTGAACAGGCAGTGGTTCGGGTGGTTGATGTCCTTGATGATCTTTATGGCCTTCCTGTAACAACGGGTGGTGTAGGTGTCCTGGAGGGCAGGTAGTTTGCCCCGGTGATGCGTTGTGCAGTCCTCACTACCCTCTGGAGAGCATTACGGTTGAGGGCGGAGCAGTTGCCGTACCAGGCGGTGATACAGCCCGCCAGGATGCTCTCGATTGTGCATCTGTAGAAGTTTGTGAGTGCTTTTGGTGACAAGCCAAATTTTTCAGCCTCCTGAGGTTGAATAGGCGCTGCTGCGCCTTCTTCACGACGCTGTCAGTGTGAGTGGACCAATTCAGTTTGTCTGTGATGTGTATGCCGAGGAACTTAAAACTAGCTACCCTCTCCACTACTGTTCCATCGATGTGGATAGGGGGTGTTCCCTCTGCTGTTTCCTGAAGTCCACAATCATCTCCTTAGTTTTGTTGACGTTGAGTGTGAGGTTATTTTCCTGACACCACACTCCAAGGGCCCTCACCTCCTCCCTGTAGGCCGTCTCGTCGTTGTTGGTAATCAAGCCTACCACTGTTGTGTCGTCCGCAAACTTGATGATTGAGTTGAGGCGTGCGTGGCCACGCAGTCGTGGGTGAACAGGGAGTACAGGAGAGGGCTCAGAACGCACCCTTGTGGGGCCCCGTGTTGAGGATCAGCGGGGAGGAGATGTTGTTGCCTACCCTCACCACCTGGGGCGGCCCGTCAGGAAGTCCAGTACCCAGTTGCACAGGGCGGGGTCGAGACCCAGGGTCTCGAGCTTGATGACGAGCTTGGAGGGTACTATGGTGTTGAATGCCGAGCTGTAGTCGATGAACAGCATTCTCACGTAGGTATTCCTCTTGTCCAGGTGGGTTAGGGCAGTGTGCAGTGTGGTTGAGATTGCATCGTCTGTGGACCTATTTGGGCGGTAAGCAAATTGGAGTGGGTCTAGGGTGTCAGGTAGGGTGGAGGTGATATGGTCCTTGACTAGTCTCTCAAAGCACTTCATGATGACGGAAGTGAGTGCTACGGGGCGGTAGTCGTTTAGCTCAGTTACCTTAGCTTTCTTGGGAACAGGAACAATGGTGGCCCTCTTGAAGCATGTGGGAACAGCAGACTGGTATAGGGATTGATTGAATATGTCCGTAAACACACCGGCCAGCTGGTCTGCGCATGCTCGGAGGGCGCGGCTGGGGATGCCGTCTGGGCCTGCAGCCTTGCGAGGGTTAACACGTTTAAATGTCTTACTCACCTCGGCTGCAGTGAAGGAGAGACTGCATGTTTCCGTTGCAGGCCGTGTCAGTGGCACTGTATTGTCCTCAAAGCGGGCAAAAAAGTTATTTAGTCTGCCTGGGAGCAAGACATCCTGGTCCGTGACTGGGCTGGATTTCATCTTGTAGTCCGTGATTGACTGTAGACCCTGCCACATGCCTCTTGTGTCTGAGCCATTGAATTGAGATTCCACTTTGTCTCTGTACTGACGCTTAGCTTGTTTGATAGCCTTACGGAGGGAATAGCTGCACTGTTTGTATTCAGTCATGTTGCCAGACACCTTGCCCTGATTAAAAGCAGTGGTTCGCGCTTTCAGTTTCACGCGAATGCTGCCATCAATCCACGGTTTCTGGTTAGGGAATGTTTTTATCGTTGCTATGGGAACGACATCTTCGACGCACGTTCTAATGAACTCGCACACCGAATCAGCGTATTCGTCAATATTCCCATCTGACGCAATACGAAACATGTCCCAGTCCACGTGATGGAAGCAGTCTTGGAGTGTGGAGTCAGCTTGGTCTGACCAGCGTTGGACAGACCTCAGCGTGGGAGCCTCTTGTTTTAATTTCTGTCTGTAGGCAGGGATCAGCAAAATGGAGTCGTGGTCAGCTTTTCCGAAAGAGGGGCGGGGCAGGGCCTTATATGCGTCGCGGAAGTTAGAGTAACAATGATCCAAGGTTTTACCACCCCTGGTTGCGCAATCGATATGCTGATAAAATTTAGGGAGTCTTGTTTTCAGATTGGCTTTGTTAAAATCCCCAGCTACAATGAATGCAGCCTCCGGATAAATGTTTTCCAGTTTGCAAAGAGTTAAATAAAGTTCGTTCAGAGCCATCGATGTGTCTGCTTGGGGGGGGGATATATACGGCTGTGATTATAATCGAAGAGAAACTGTCTCATTATGGACACCTGGTTCCCATTCCCCCTGATTAGTAATTGTATATGTGTGCCCTCTGTTCACCATTGTCTTGGTCAGTTACTGTTCCCATGTCCGTCGGTCATGTGAGTACCTGTCCTTTGTTGTTTCGACTTTCGTGCTGCGTGTATTGTGCACTTGTTATTACGGTTCTCGTCCTGTGTATTTATTAGAGGTTTAACCTCACTCTTTTGTTTGGGTTACATCCCTGTGTTTTTGTATACGTGTTTTGATTTGGACTTCTTCCCCGTGCCTTTTCATGGCATTGTATTTTTGGGTGGAGTATTAAAACCCCCTATTACGTATTCCTGCGCCTGTCTCCAATCATGTATACAACGTGGCAATCTTAAATATTTTGATTTCATTAACACTTTTTTTGGTTACTACATGATTTCATATGTGTTATTTCACAGATTTGATGTCTTCACTATTATTCTACAATGTAGAAAATAGTAAAAAATAAAATAAAGAAAAACCCTTGAATGAGTAGGTGTCCAAACCTTTGACTGGTACTGTATATATTTATTTATTTTTACTTTTTTTTATTTTATCTAATGATATTTGTTGCTTTTTTCGACACAGAGTAGAATGCCTGGGGAACATGTCTGCAGTCTCTCTCCTATAGCTCCTGGTATGTCTCAAACGGCCCTGTCATGATGTGACAGTGTTTGTGATGGGGTGGCCCTTCTATTGCTGCTGATAGGGAGAGAACATGGATACTCTACCATAGAGGAGAGCAAAAGTTATTTCACTGCAGAACACCGCATGTCCACTGAATTAGCGTTAGCCTAAGTGATTAAGTTACAGTATATCGAATTAGCTTTTAAAGTAATCTTTTAAAGAGTATGTGTAAGTCCTTGGCTTTGCCGTTTCAGATTATTAACACTGCTTCAGATGGACAGATTCACTCAAAGCCCACAGAATCTATGTTGTGCGTACGTGTGTGGGTGTTCAGTTGGTGTTTGTGTCTCTTGATCTGGTCCTGAGTCCCTCTCTACCCGCTGCCCTGACTGTCTGAAGAGAGAGAGTTGCTCCCTGGTCTCGGCTCCCTCTAGCTGAGTGGATTATAAAATTGCCTCAGTTTGTTACAACGCCAACTCACTTTTCTCTCTCCTACTCTCTCTCTTCTACTCTCTCTCTCTCTTCTACTCTCTCTCCTACTCTCTCCTACTCTCTCTCTATGCTACTCTCTCTCTCACACACACAGTCTTGTGTAACTAACCTTGTGAGGACACACAATTCAGTCCCATTCAAAGTCCTATTTTCCCTAACACTAATTCTAAACCCTAAACCCCCTAAATTAGAATTTTACCTTGTGGCGACTCTCCGCAGTTGTTCAGTTTTTCTTGGGATTACTATTCTTGTGGGGACTTCTGGTCCCCAGTAGTATAGTTAAACATGTCCACACACACACACACACACACTTTCTCTCTCTCCTCTCCATTCCTCCCTCTCCATCCATTCCTCCATCTCTCTCTCTCTCTCTCCCTCTGATCATTGATCTGCTTGGAAGCCCACTGAAAGGCCCCATTATCCTATGCCGAAGAGCGTCCCGTCTGCCTGTTGGTTTTGGAGCTCTTGTAAAAGCCTGCATGGTCTGGTTGTGTGTTCGTGTTCTTGGTACATTCACGGTGGTGAGACTGGAGTGTGTCTCCTTCACAACTAAGGTCTATTTATGTAAAAGGGTTGAGGCGTGATGGTGTCTGGGGCCTTGGACGAGTGTTTTGGTTCTGTAGTGTGTGTGACCTTGTGCGGTAGGTAGTATGTAGGCCTACTGAGGACGAGTGATGATTCAGTCATTAAATTCATCAATTAACAAATCAAGTCAATCTTTATTATACCAGAGGGAGATTTGGTTGACAAGCATCCAGTCCATCCCAGGTTTAATCCTAATTGAAAGCGGAGCTGTCTCCAGTGTAGCAAACACCACAGGAAATAGTCATTCCAACATGTCTAACATTATCTCTCTCTCTCCCCCTCAGTGATCCTGTTCTGTATGGCGGCGCTCATCTTCCCCATCGGCTTCTACATCAACGAGGTGGGTGGTCAGCCATACAAGCTGCCCAACAACACGGTGGTGGGCTCCTCCTACGTCCTCTTTGTCCTGTCCATCTTCTTCACCATAGTGGGACTGCTGTTCGCAGGCAAGGTGTGCCTGCCCGGCTGACTGCGGCTACCACTCTGCCACCTGGACTTTAAGCTGGGGCCGAGGAAAAACATACAAAGGAGATCAATAAAATGGAGGAAATGAAAAATGGACGACTAAAAAGAAAAACACTGGCCAGGAAGCAGGGATGGGATGTCTCTGACGGACGGTGTGACGATATGCAGCTGGGACGGTTAACGCGGAATAACAAACTAACTGAGATGAATAGACATGGACGAATATGGACGCTGTCGAACTGACTCAGGCTTTTTTTTCCCTCTCTGCCTTTGCTTATTTAAAACATGTTATTTTTACATTGTTGTTGTTGCACTTTGGAGAGCGATGTGGGAGACACACGTCCACACCATGGGGGGGTGAAGAGGAGTGGGGGGGGGGTTGGAACAACCGCCTTCCTTTCCCCAAACCCCCTGCCGTTGCCACGGCAACAGTAACTATGACGTCACACCTTTCGGAGGATCTCCACTTCACCCTTCCTGCCCAGCGAGAAAACAAACCGTTGTCATCTCAACTGTTCCTGTTGCTATTTTTGGCTTCTTACACTATTTCAGTTGTTTTAGTAAGTCGCTCTGGATAAGAGCGTCTGCTAAATGACTTAAATGTAATGTCATGTTTTAGTTTCTTCCATTTAGTGTTTTTTGGGGTTGTTGCTTTCTCCTCTCCCCCTTTTTCACTGAGGTGAAGTTTGGGCCAACGAACCTCTGGAGGAGCTGTAAAGGTATATTAAGAGGCTTCTGGTGGGGTCATTGTCTCTCTGCCTCCCCATGTGTGGTCTGGGACAAGAGTCACTTCAGCCATGGTTAGGCAGTAACTAGGGAGGGGTTATTTGGAGTAGAGGGGGAAGGTTGGTTGAGATTACATTCTAGCTTGCTGGGTATGAGCAGGTCCCCTTTGGAAGAGGGAGGGTGGACTGCTACATTGGCCTTTCCATCTTCACCCTAACCTTAACCCCAGCACCATGACCCATATAATCCATGGGATTTAGACAGGTGCGCTGTTCCAGAGAGGGGAGGGTAGGACCCCAGGCCCTGACGATCAAGGTTCCCTAATTAACCAGGCACCACACAGTAAGTCAAGCACCTACCAGCTGCTCTACAGGAAAGGAAAAAGGGAATGAAGACTGAGAGCAGCTGGATTATTATGAAACATGGATGGGATCAGGCAGGAGGGATGTTTTGTTTTTGCTTTGTAAAATAGTAATAAAAGGCATCAGGGACTGCAGGTCAGGTCGTTGTGTGGGGCTGTGCCTCACTACTGTGCTGTGCCCGATGCCTGTGAAACACACACGCACACACACACTAACAGATGCACAAAAGACTCGCACGCAAACACACACACACGTGTTTCGGGCTCAATCTCCAAGTCATGGTGAAGTATTTGTTGTCCATTTCCATTCCTGCTCAGCTTTTCTTTATGTTGGTCTGTATAATATGGATAATGAAGAAGCCCTTTCTGGTTCCTAGTTTGATTTGTTGTTGTGCCATGATCAGAATTTCTGTTTTAGGAAGCACTGTGCATTCAAGGGTATAGCTAATAGCAGAAGAGGCACCACAAATGTATAAAAAAATAACTTCTTACCTCATATTTTTTTCTTATTCAAACTACTACTATTATGTTTTCCAAACCATGGCGATGAGTTCCCTAGAAATGGTATTGTCTTGATCAGGCGGCTAGGCATAAAGCTTGTGATCAACGCAAATTATTTATCTTTCACTGAATAAAAAGAGAAAAAAGACAGCTGTGTTTGAGTCTGACACAATCACTCTACATACTGTATAATGTTTACTCTGTTTCAACATGTTAGTGTTCAGCTCCAGGCCTCGAGGGCCACCATGTCAGCTGGTTTATGTGTTACCTGGTTTGTCATTTATCAACTAGTGTCTTTGACTGGTAAGGAGTAGCCAATCACACCGGTCTCTGATAAAAGGCAATGACAAAAACCAGGGCGATGTTCAGTTGGAGAAAATCTCCCTGTTTCAAATAATCCAGAGGACCTATTTATTATTTATTTTACCACAAAAACCGTTTAATTTGTGTGGGGGGGGTTCAGTTATATATTTTTCAGTTTCTTCTGGAATAATCTGTAGAAGACTGTGCCATCTCCAAATAGCCTTCCCATGTTGTAACGGTTTTGACTTGAGGTTATTATTTATAGGGGTGCCAGGTAGGTTGTGCCTACCAGAGAAAACATTAGTTTCTCCTTTTAGTTTGGGTGGGAATGAGTCCCATCTGGTCCGTCAAGTCTACACCAATACAAAGGACGTATGTAAAAGTCAGGATGGAAATAAACTTTTCATAAACCCTTAAAACATTGAAAAGAACTTCAAAAACAATTATATTCTGTTGCGTGGGTTGTATTAGCAACAACAATGATTACACACATATATAATAATATCACAATGAGTTCTGGTTCCTCCAGAAATGTCCTGTACCTCGGGCCTAAAAAGAGTCCTGCCCGGTAAAGGAGTTCAGTGAACTCAAGTGACTTTTGTCACGCGATGTTTGTCCGTTCGTTCCGTGTAGCGTAAACCCAGTATTAAACATACAATCAATATAACAATTACTTTACCACAGAACCTTAAAGCGGATCAACTCTTAATTAAGTCCTCAACTACCACTAACTACACAAATCACAGTATACATCACATCCAAACAAATGAAATACCGTATACAAAAAGGTGGTAGTCAGTCGGTCAGTCAGACAATCCAATCCGCCAATAGATCTCCCGCGGAGAAAGGCCACGAAGAACGGAGAGGTGTAGTCCAGGGACGCAAAGAGTGGATCCGATCCTGGGTAAACTCTATTAGGCAACAAAACACACGTTTAACGGCAACAAAACAACGGAATAGAGAAGCTTCGGGAACTGAGGGTTGAACACATCCTCAGTCACGTCTCCATCACAACCCCACTTTTGCGCAGCTGATACTGGCTATTTAATTGGGAATTAAAGGGAAAGCGCCCTATTGGAAGGAGCTGCACTGAGACGGTTCAGAAAAATTCAGGGCCGTCACACACCCCCTCCCCTGGAAAAAGCCGACCATTGCCCTGGAAGGCACATCTTGGTCGGGGAAACCGAGAAAGGTCTCATCGCTTTCCTCTACAAAAATATTCATTACTTTTTGGAGCTCACGCTCCTCAGCTGAGGGGCCACAGGCCTTAAGGTGCGAGACTTCTGGGTCTGGGAATCCGAGAAAAGTCTCCTCACTTTCCTCTTCAAAGATATCCAGGACCTTGCGGCGCTCAATCGCCTCCATTTCCTCAGCCGAGGGGTAACAGGCCTTAAGGCGTGAGACATGAACAACGCACATATCTTCACCTGTGTCCTCTTTCACCACTCGGTAGTTCAAAGGGCCCATCTGCTCCACAATCCTATATGGTCCTTGCCATTTAGGAGCGAGCTTGGCCGAGAAGAATTGTTCAGCTTTCGAGTAAGGATGAGAGCGAAGCCACACCCGATCACGAAGCTGGAACTGCATGTCTCGTCTGTTCTTATCATAATTTCTCTTCTGCTTGAGTCGAGCCTGGATCATGTTCTTTGAGACAAGAGCTCTCAAGTCATGGAGATGGCCTACCTGGTCATAGCAAGCAGCGTCTGGAGTAAGCTGCTGGGGCTGTAGCACCATATCCAAGGGTCCTCGGAGAGGACGACTTAGGTTCAGCTCTGCAGGTGTGACTCCAGTGGACTCTTGCACAGCAGAATTCAGGGCAAATCGAAACTCATGAAGGTGCTTGTCCCAGTGTTTGTGCTGGGTCCCTACATAGGAAGCCATCATTGTCTTCAAGGTTCGATTTACTCTCTCAGTGAGATTGGTCTGTGGGTGATAGGCCGTGGTCAACTTCTGCCTCAGGTTCCATCTTTGGCAGGTCTCCTCAAAGAGATCAGAGACAAATTGGGAACCTCGATCAGACAGGATGTAATCAGGCACTCCCCAGCGAGTCAGGATCTCTTTCGTAAGGATGTTAGAGACGGTCCTTGCTGTGGCCTGACGCAGGGAAAAGAGTTCCACCCACTTTGAATAGTAATCAACAAAAACAAGTATGTACACATTCTGATTGGAGCTTCTAGGAAATGGACCCATCAAATCCACTCCTAACATTTCCCAAGGTCGGGTAACCACCGTTTGCTGCAACTTGCCAGCAGGCTTTCTACCTTCTGGTTTGTACATTTGACAAACCTGACAATTTCGGATGTGTGACTTCACATCCATGCTCAGATGTGGCCAGTAGAGTAACGCTTGCAACCGCTTGTAGGTTTTGAACCTGCCCAAATGACCAGCTAATGGGTCTTCATGGAAATGTTGAAGCAGTTGTAGGCGTAGAGTGTCCGGTATGTACATTTGGTAGAGTGTTCTGTGAGGTAGTTGTACGACTCGGTAGACTTTATCTTCAATGATGGTCAGCTTTGTGGTAGGATTGACCATCTTTTCTCCATCTTCCAGGATAGTCTGGTACAAAGCCTGTACTTCTGGATCATCCTGTTGAGCTTTCCATATTGCCTCATCAGAGATGGGAAAGTCTGTTTTGGGCGAGTCTCGACTGCTTGACAGGACAGTAGCACATGTAAGATCAGGGCCACCGTTATCACAAGTAGGAGCTCTGGACAAGGCATCTGGAACAGTGTTGTATTTTCCTTTCCTGTATTCCACTGCAAATGTGAACTCTTGCAACCGTAGAGCCCATCTTATGAGTCTGGTGCTTGGTTTGTTGGTCTTGAACACCCACACAAGGGAGGAATGGTCAGTGACCACAGTGAAGTGTCTTCCCTCCAAGTAGTACCTCCACTTTTCCAAAGCCCAGACCACTGCAAGGCACTCTTGCTCTGTTGTGGAGTAGTTCCGTTCTGCTCCATTCAATGTCCGACTGGCGAACGCTAGCACTTCTTCAGTGCCAAGTCCAGTCTGTTGGACTAGGACAGCACCAAGTCCAACATCACTTGCATCAGTGTAAACAACAAAAGGGCAATCAAAGTTGGGATGACCTAAAATGGGAGGTGTGACGAGATGTCGTTTCAGGGTTTCAAAGGAAGTCTGGCACTCTGCCGTCCATTGGAATTTCGCTCCTTTTCGCTTCATCGCGTTGAGGGGTTCTGCCACCTGGGAGAAGTTCGACACAAACCGATGGTACCATCCACCCATACCAAGGAACCGTTGAAGGGCCTTGAGTGTGGTTGGCACAGGGAAGTCTTGTACAGCCTTTGTCTTTTCAGGATCCCCATGAATGCCGTCGAAAGACACAATATGGCCAAGGAACTTCAGGGAGGTTTGGCAGAAGTTGCTCTTCTTCATATTTAAGGTCAGACCAGCTTCTCTTAGCTTGTCCAACACTGCTTGAAGATCTTGAAAGTGTCTTTCTCTGTTCTGAGAGTAGATAATTATATTGTCCAGGTAGACGAAACAGATCTTCCCTTTGAGCTCACCTAACGCAATCTCCATGAGTCTTTGGAAAGTGGCAGGGGCATTCTTTAATCCAAAGGGCATCACCTTAAAGGAAAACAAGCCCTCGGCACAGACAAACGCAGTCTTGTCCTTGCTTTCCTGGTCCATCTCAACCTGCCAATAACCACTATTGAGGTCAAGGGTAGTGAACACAACAGCGCCAGACAATGACTCCAGGATCTCATGGATGGTGGGAAGAGGATAGGCATCAGTCTGGGAAACATTGTTGGTCTTCCTATAGTCCACACAAAATTTAAGACCACCAGTCTTTTTTGGGATGAGGACAACAGGAGCAGCCCAGGGAGAGGAGGAACGTTCTATTATATCTTGGGTTAACATATCATTTATGAGTCCCTTTTGGATGATTAGCGTCGCTGGGGACAAACGATATGGCTTTTGCTTGATCGGCATTTCCTGTGTAAGGAATATTTTGTGCTTCAGGAGCCTGGTGCGTCCCAGCTTTGAAGTACATACATCAGCATTATTCTGCAGCTGTTCCAACAGCCTTAACTCCTCTGGCTGTTCCAGCTGAGCTCTTCTCACAGCCTGTAAAAGGAGATCGTCAGAAGGATTATCGAGGGTTAGTGGTACCGGAGCAATGGCAGAGAAGACTGCCACATTTGAACCCCAATCATGTAACTTCATAGCTTCTGATTGGAAGAAATGCTTCTCGCTCGGATTGTATGGAAACCAGTAGCAATTGTGTGCGATATCAATCTGGACACCACTGAAGTACATGAAATCAATTCCCAACACGACAGGAAAAGCAAGGTTCCTGGTTTGTAGGATAACAGAAGGAATCATATAGGAGCGGTTACACAGGCGGAACTCTACCTCACTCCATCCAAGGGGTCGTCTAGCCTCACCATCAGCCAGATAGAGTGGACCTTCTGTCCACGGCTTCAAGTTGTATTGTGGACCGTTAACCTCCTTCCACAGTTTCTCATTGAGCAGTGTGTAGGATGACCCGGTATCCAAGATGGCTCTTCCTGTCCATGGGCCTATGGACAGGGGTAACACCAGTTGGTGCGGTATTAACTGAAAGGAAGGGGATGTCGATGGGGGCGTAGGCAGTGACTCTTGGGGTTTCAGCTCTGGTTAAAGCACCCAGAGAAGGATGGTCATTGCTGCGAAGAGAGTTAGGTGTGTTGGCCTGTTGTGATTTGTGGTTTCTGGAAGGGTTTACTTGATACGGTCTTGGACATGTAGCTGAAGAATGTCCCTTTTGGCTACATCTCCAACAAAACATGAGAGGGGTCTTGGCTGGAGACTCTGGCTGTTGTTGAGGGTCTGTCTTGGGTAACTGTTTGGGTGTCTGTTTCTTTCTCTGGTCATATTGCTGTTGGCATTCTCTGTCCTTCTCAAACTGCTGTCCCAAGCGAACCAGTCCATCGACAGTGGTGACTCGTTCTCGGAGTTGACTGGCTAGTAGTGGGTTGATGTTCTTCAAGATCAATTTAATGACCTCTTCCTCCTCAATGCCAGGTTTCCACCTTCTGCACAGGGAGTGGTAACCGTATGCAAAGTCACGGATACTCTCTTTCTCTCCTTGTACTCGATTTCTGACTCTGTCTGCCAATTCATCTGTGTAGTCCTCAGATAGAAATGCAGAGGAAAACTTGGCCTCAAAGTCAGCCCAGGAGGTAGTGGTGAGACGTGCCACATCCCACCAGTCTCGAGCTGTCCCATGCAACACATTCCTCAATGTGGCAAGGAGTTCTTCGTCAGCCAGGGGATTGAGGGCAAGAAAGTCACGACATCTTTCTAGATACATTAGCGGATCAGGACTGTCATCTTTTTTCCCAAAGGTGGGAAATTGCAATTTAATGGGCATCGCCCCCACATGACGTCTACTCAAATCACCATGAACAAACGAGCTAGGAGGGATTGAGGAAGTAGAGGGGGAGGGCGTTATCGGACAATGAAAATGAACACCAGGATGCATGGTGGATTGCATCCTGCAAGGGGTGGCTGCAGCATGGCCTGGTCTTGGCTGTTCAGAGGTGCCAGCTTGGCCCTCAGTGGTCTGAACTGAAGTGGACACCAGGGAAACTCTGTGTAAGGAGTTGTGCCTAATGGAGGCCATGTCCACAGACACGTCATCCAACATTTTAACACAATTAGAGAGCTCTGTCTGCAAGTGGTCTACAGTGTTAACCATGGGAGAAAAACAGAATTAACGTCCTTGAGGACCTCAGTGTGGTGATGTTGCAGGCGCCATTGGAGAGTGGCAGTGAGTTGGTTTCGTTGGTAGTCAAACTGCCTGTCCATGGCACCAGTCATTTCCCGTCTTCCACTCTCACTGAGCTCTGTCAGCGTGTGGGTTAGAGTGCTCAGTGAGTTTCTGAATTCCATGGCACTCTGTTGTTGCTCTTCCCTCAGACATTTGAATTTATGGTGGATAAGAGTTTGGAGATGTTGTTGAGTCCGACGAATATCAAGGATGTCACCTTGAAGTTGTAAGACTACAACCTCTGGAGATAAACCAGACAATGGAGGAAGGTTGGGTGTCAGAGGGAGGACTAGCTCAGTACTTCCACACAGATCCATGTCAATAAGTGAGTAACTGGTTAGACCTCCTGTGGCCTGTGGCTCAGGCCGAGCATTCAGATTCCCAGGGCTCTGGCCCAAATCAACTCCATTATCTCCATTCACATTATGATTTGTATTGTCAGCTTGATGGTCAGAATGGCCCTGTGTATTCCCATTGACAGGTATGACATGGATGAGCACATTATCTTGGGGTGAATCCATTGTTTTAATTCCACACAAAATATTTGCTTTGGTTAGTTCTCAATGTTGAGCTGTCCCATCTGGGGTGCCATTTTTTATGTAACGGTTTTGACTTGAGGTTATTATTTATAGGGGTGCCAGGTAGGTTGTGCCTACCAGAGAAAACATTAGTTTCTCCTTTTAGTTTGGGTGGGAATGAGTCCCATCTGGTCCGTCAAGTCTACACCAATACAAAGGACGTATGTAAAAGTCAGGATGGAAATAAACTTTTCATAAACCCTTAAAACATTGAAAAGAACTTCAAAAACAATTATATTCTGTTGCGTGGGTTGTATTAGCAACAACAATGATTACACACATATATAATAATATCACAATGAGTTCTGGTTCCTCCAGAAATGTCCTGTACCTCGGGCCTAAAAAGAGTCCTGCCCGGTAAAGGAGTTCAGTGAACTCAAGTGACTTTTGTCACGCGATGTTTGTCCGTTCGTTCCGTGTAGCGTAAACCCAGTATTAAACATACAATCAATATAACAATTACTTTACCACAGAACCTTAAAGCGGATCAACTCTTAATTAAGTCCTCAACTACCACTAACTACACAAATCACAGTATACATCACATCCAAACAAATGAAATACCGTATACAAAAAGGTGGTAGTCAGTCGGTCAGTCAGACAATCCAATCCGCCAATAGATCTCCCGCGGAGAAAGGCCACGAAGAACGGAGAGGTGTAGTCCAGGGACGCAAAGAGTGGATCCGATCCTGGGTAAACTCTATTAGGCAACAAAACACACGTTTAACGGCAACAAAACAACGGAATAGAGAAGCTTCGGGAACTGAGGGTTGAACACATCCTCAGTCACGTCTCCATCACAACCCCACTTTTGCGCAGCTGATACTGGCTATTTAATTGGGAATTAAAGGGAAAGCGCCCTATTGGAAGGAGCTGCACTGAGACGGTTCAGAAAAATTCAGGGCCGTCACAATGTGAGCGTTTTACGACATTGCACTTTTGTCAACACAAACCTATGTAGAAGACAGAGGCAACGAAGATGCATTTCAGTTGAAGGGCTATATGTTTTCAGTCAGCCTGCAATGTGCTTATTGTTCATCTGGAAATGAGCACCAGTGAAGTTGGTGAAGAACAAAACGTACAATACCTTCCCAACCCCACAACTATTGATTGAAGTTGTTTCTTTTTCCAGACTTTAACAGTGTTTTACCATATTCACCTTTGAATTGACTTCATCTCCAGTTAAGTTTTACAGTCAAACCTATGAGTGACTTTTCATTCATGTTCATACTGCATTCATGTTTCTGTTAAATGTGGATTTTGTTCAGAAGTCTGTGTGCTCAGTGTCCAGCCAAGAATAGACAAAGATTTACATAATGCAACTGATTAAAATGTTCCTTCCATCATTTACAAACACTAATGATTTACAGTACAAAAAAGGAATGATGTATCCACAGCAAAATGATCATCTGATTATATGGAAGTGCACATTCACTGTTTGGGTAAGTTATTAGCGAGACACTAGTCACTAACATCATCTGATTAAATGGAAGTGCACATTCACTGTTTGGGTAAGTTATTAGCGAGACACTAGTCACTAACATCATCTGATTATATGGAAGTTAGACATTCACTGTTTGGGTAAGTTATTAGCGAGACACTAGTCACTAACATCATCTGATTATATGGAAGTGCACATTCACTGTTTGGGTAAGTTATTAGCGAGACACTAGTCACTAACATCATCTGATTATATGGAAGTTAGACATTCACTGTTTGGGTAAGTTATTAGCGAGACACTAGTCACTAACATCATCTGATTATATGGAAGTGCACATTCACTGTTTGGGTAAGTTATTAGCGAGACACTAGTCACTAACATCATCTGATTAAATGGAAGTGCACATTCACTGTTTGGGTAAGTTATTAGCGAGACACTAGTCACTAACATCATCTGATTAAATGGAAGTGCACATTCACTGTTTGGGTAAGTTATTATCGAGACACTAGTCACTAACATCATCTGATTAAATGGAAGTGCACATTCACTGTTTGGGTAAGTTATTATCGAGACACTAGTCACTAACATCATCTGATTAAATGGAAGTGCACATTCACTGTTTGGGTAAGTTATTATCGAGACACTAGTCACTAACATCATCTGATTAAATGGAAGTGCACATTCACTGTTTGGGTAAGTTATTATCGAGACACTAGTCACTAACATCATCTGATTAAATGGAAGTGCACATTCACTGTTTGGGTAAGTTATTATCGAGACACTAGTCACTAACATCATCTGATTAAATGGAAGTGCACATTCACTGTTTGGGTAAGTTATTATCGAGACACTAGTCACTAACATCATCTGATTAAATGGAAGTGCACATTCACTGTTTGGGTAAGTTATTAGCGAGACACTAGTCACTAACATCATCTGATTAAATGGAAGTGCACATTCACTGTTTGGGTAAGTTATTATCGAGACACTAGTCACTAACATCATCTGATTAAATGGAAGTGCACATTCACTGTTTGGGTAAGTTATTATCGAGACACTAGTCACTAACATCATCTGATTAAATGGAAGTGCACATTCACTGTTTGGGTAAGTTATTAGCGAGACACTAGTCACTAACATCATCTGATTATATGGAAGTGCACATTCACTGTTTGGGTAAGTTATTAGCGAGACACTAGTCACTAACATCATCTGATTATATGGAAGTGCACATTCACTGTTTGGGTAAGTTATTATCGAGACACTAGTCACTAACATCATCTGATTAAATGGAAGTGCACATTCACTGTTTGGGTAAGTTATTATCGAGACACTAGTCACTAACATCATCTGATTATATGGAAGTGCACATTCACTGTTTGGGTAAGTTATTAGCGAGACACTAGTCACTAACATCATCTGATTAAATGGAAGTGCACATTCACTGTTTGGGTAAGTTATTAGCGAGACACTAGTCACTAACATCATCTGATTATATGGAAGTGCACATTCACTGTTTGGGTAAGTTATTAGCGAGACACTAGTCACTAACATCATCTGATTATATGGAAGTGCACATTCACTGTTTGGGTAAGTTATTATCGAGACACTAGTCACTAACATCATCTGATTATATGGAAGTGCACATTCACTGTTTGGGTAAGTTATTAGCGAGACACTAGTCACTAACATCATCTGATTAAATGGAAGTGCACATTCACTGTTTGGGTAAGTTATTAGCGAGACACTAGTCACTAACATCATCTGATTATATGGAAGTGCACATTCACTGTTTGGGTAAGTTATTAGCGAGACACTAGTCACTAACATCATCTGATTAAATGGAAGTGCACATTCACTGTTTGGGTAAGTTATTAGCGAGACACTAGTCACTAACATCATCTGATTAAATGGAAGTGCACATTCACTGTTTGGGTAAGTTATTATCGAGACACTAGTCACTAACATCATCTGATTAAATGGAAGTGCACATTCACTGTTTGGGTAAGTTATTATCGAGACACTAGTCACTAACATCATCTGATTAAATGGAAGTGCACATTCACTGTTTGGGTAAGTTATTATCGAGACACTAGTCACTAACATCATCTGATTAAATGGAAGTGCACATTCACTGTTTGGGTAAGTTATTATCGAGACACTAGTCACTAACATCATCTGATTAAATGGAAGTGCACATTCACTGTTTGGGTAAGTTATTAGCGAGACACTAGTCACTAACATCATCTGATTAAATGGAAGTGCACATTCACTGTTTGGGTAAGTTATTATCGAGACACTAGTCACTAACATCATCTGATTAAATGGAAGTGCACATTCACTGTTTGGGTAAGTTATTATCGAGACACTAGTCACTAACATCATCTGATTAAATGGAAGTGCACATTCACTGTTTGGGTAAGTTATTAGCGAGACACTAGTCACTAACATCATCTGATTATATGGAAGTGCACATTCACTGTTTGGGTAAGTTATTAGCGAGACACTAGTCACTAACATCATCTGATTATATGGAAGTGCACATTCACTGTTTGGGTAAGTTATTATCGAGACACTAGTCACTAACATCATCTGATTAAATGGAAGTGCACATTCACTGTTTGGGTAAGTTATTATCGAGACACTAGTCACTAACATCATCTGATTATATGGAAGTGCACATTCACTGTTTGGGTAAGTTATTAGCGAGACACTAGTCACTAACATCATCTGATTAAATGGAAGTGCACATTCACTGTTTGGGTAAGTTATTAGCGAGACACTAGTCACTAACATCATCTGATTATATGGAAGTGCACATTCACTGTTTGGGTAAGTTATTAGCGAGACACTAGTCACTAACATCATCTGATTATATGGAAGTGCACATTCACTGTTTGGGTAAGTTATTATCGAGACACTAGTCACTAACATCATCTGATTATATGGAAGTGCACATTCACTGTTTGGGTAAGTTATTAGCGAGACACTAGTCACTAACATCATCTGATTAAATGGAAGTGCACATTCACTGTTTGGGTAAGTTATTAGCGAGACACTAGTCACTAACATCATCTGATTATATGGAAGTGCACATTCACTGTTTGGGTAAGTTATTAGCGAGACACTAGTCACTAACATCATCTGATTAAATGGAAGTGCACATTCACTGTTTGGGTAAGTTATTAGCGAGACACTAGTCACTAACATCATCTGATTATATGGAAGTGCACATTCACTCTTTGGGTAAGTTATTAGCGAGACACTAGTCACTAACATCATCTGACTGTATAGAATAAACGGCACCAACTATGCAAATAAAGACATGAGCTCTACAGGTGTAATAGTCAAGGCTTCTCTTCCATCTAATTACAGCATCTTGTCTGTCAACCATCTTGATGTGATCCATACTATCAATTAATAAAATAAAGGGCCACATTTACCAATCACTTCCACCAGTCCAAAGTTTGCACCTGTTCTGAGAGAAAGAAATTAGTATTTTAAAATGAAGTTAAACCATGAAAGTCTTTAGTAACACCTGCTTCACTCCCCTTGGATAACAACAGATAGAGCAAACTTCACACCAGAGCAAAACATTTAGGTTGCATCCCAAGTGGCACCCTATTCCCTATCAAATGGCACCCTATTCCCTATCAAATGGCACCCTTTTCCCTATCAAATGGCACCATATTCCCTATCAAATGGCATCCTATTCCCTATCAAGTGGTACCCTATTCCCTATCAAATGGCACCCTATTCCCTATCAAATGGCACCCTTTTCCCTATCAAATGGCATCCTATTCCCTATCAAGTGGCAACCTATTCCCTATCAAATGGCACCTTCTTCCCTGATCTATTGGTATATAGTGAATAGCGTGACATTTGGGCCATTTTATAATGAGGAATGTCCCAAATCTGGTTGTTTGGCTAAAGAGAGCTGGTTCTTGTTTGGGTATTAGGTGAAGTCTGCCATTTTGCCATTCAAATTCATTTACCAGCTAGATTGACCCCCTAGAGTCTATGCCCGTGCCCCTGTGGAAATGTCATTAGCATAATAAACAAATCCCCATCAAAATCTGTCTGTTTAAAATGTAGCATTTGCGGTGGAAGTTGGCCGAGCTACAGCAGTGTTTGTCAGACAATGACACATCCCGGTCTTCTCACGAAAATGTCTGTAGTGTCCAAACCTCCAAACTAATAGAGCCCCTCAGTGGAGGTGTCATAATTCCCATAAAACCTAGCGGTCAAACAAGGAAATGGTTCCAATCATTTTTCCAACATTTATTTTTCCTATAGGGAATGTTAGAAACACTTACAATAAGGGCTGGGTTTGGTGTAGGCTTACCCTGGCGTGACGTTTTGATAACAGTGTAAATCTCTCTCGGACTAGGTGACTTTTATCAATATATTTACTCTCAGATTCGAAAATGC
This sequence comes from Oncorhynchus gorbuscha, assembly GCF_021184085.1. Classification (NCBI taxonomy): domain Eukaryota; kingdom Metazoa; phylum Chordata; class Actinopteri; order Salmoniformes; family Salmonidae; genus Oncorhynchus; species Oncorhynchus gorbuscha. Next base: position 88,604 of record NW_025746095.1, read on the forward strand.
TAATTAGCATCAAAGTAGACACCATACAAGACTACAAATCCCTGCAAGCTCCTGCGCGTCATCTTCAGCTGACACCGTTGCTAACCGGTATACAGTCAAAGAAATGTAACCAATTTATTCATTACTAAATTTATCTAACATTAGATAGTTAATCCAGAGATTCTTACCGTTTCCTTGATTTGGCAGTTTTGTCCAGATCACCAAGGCATTTGTAGTTATTTGACCACCATATTAGCAGCTAATTAGCCTTTCATTTTTGTGGAGGTGGGGGGGATACAGGCGAATATATTGATAAAAGTCACTTTGTCCTAGAGAGATTTACACGGTTATCAAAATGTCACGCCAGGGTAAGCCTATTTTTTATTTCACCTTTATTTAACCAGGTAGGCTAGTTGAGAGCAAGTTCTCATTTGCAACTGCGACCTGGCCAAGATAAAGCATAGCAGTGTGAACAGACAACACAGAGTTACACATGGAGTAAACAATTAACAAGTCAATAACACAGTAGAAAAAAAGGGCAGTCTATATATACATTGTGTGCAAAAGGCATGAGGAGGTAGGCGAATAATTACAATTTTGCAGATTAATACTGGAGTGATAAATGATCAAATGGTCATGTACAGGTAGAGATGGTATACAAAACAGCCCTTATTTTAAGTTTTTATCAAATCTCCTATGGGGAAAAATGAATGGTGGATAAACAATTACAACCATTTCCTTGTTTGACTGCTAGGTTTTATGGGTATTATGACTCATACTGTAGTGCTCTATATGACCACTCTATGGAAAGATGAGACTCTCACGATGGTGTTCTCCGTTTTGTGTTCTCTACGATCCACAAAATTGTCATGGGACTCCTCAGAAGTCATTACAGCCGATCTGCTAACTTCTGTCTGTACGGTCCAAACAGTTTTGGCTACACACTAACATGACCCCTCTATGGAAAGGTGAGACTCTCACGAACACAGAAAGGTGAGAATCTCATAAACATGTCGGCTGACTTACTCTATGATCCTCACAAGACGCATCTGATGGGTAGCTCGGTACCAGGTAAATGTTTAGTGCGCCCCAAAAAGGTTAAATATGGGCTTAGACTCTTAAGGATTAAGTTCAGTCAACCAGAGACAGGAAGCTTTTCTTGGCCATGTGACCTGACCAGTAACAACTCTGGGCCTAGTCTACACTCTTAGCAAAAAGGGTTCTTTGTCGGTCAACATAAGATAACCCTTTTTTGGTTCCAGGTAGAATCCTTTTGGGTTCCATGTAGAACCCTCTGTGGAATGGGTTCTACCTGGAACCAAAAATGGTTATTCTTCTATGGGAACAGCCAAAGAACCCTTTTAGAGAACAGCAGCCACATCTCTTCCTCCTCAATGGTGACTCATCTACATACACTACGTGTCTAATCTGTTTATCTGCTCTGTCTGAGCACACACTCTTTCCGCCCATTCCCTCGCCATCTGAGGTTCTTCCCCTCTCTTTGTGTTCTACTCTGCTCTGTTAATACAATGTTGTTGTTTTTCTCAGTAGCTTGAGCTAAATGACAGCTGAAAGCCTTCACAGAGCCATAGTGTATATGTATGCACATGCATGTATCTGCGCATGTGTGGGTACCTTATGTATGTCTATGTGTGGGTGTGTGTGTATGTTTGAGTGACAGGTTATGAGGTTTGAGGATGAGTCTCCCAGCCTAGAATTACATGGGCTTCCCTCTGGGCCCTGGCTGATGAGCCCTGGCTGATGAGCCCTGACAGATCTGAGAGCAGTGTGGGTGTGCTGGCTGGATTCAAACGGTCAGAGGCTCTCTCTGGTCCCTCAGCTCATCTGTGACTAACCAATCCATCCATTTGCCACCATAAAAATAGAATGCCATTTTCTCTTCTAGGAATGATATTTCTATGTTTGCCACATTCTCGTGCTTGGAATGAGTCATTGGTAAAACAGTTTGAAGAGGAGATCTATAGTCACGCTGAAAGCATTTTAACACAGTTTTATATGATTAAAACCGTTGGGAGAAATGTATAGAGTGTTTGAGAACATTCTCGAATGCAAATTAGTTATCAATTAAGAATATTTGTTTGTAGTTAACTTTAATTAAGATGAATCAGTTGCGAACTTGACTAAAAGCATCACGGTCGTGTGGTGATGAATTAAAACAAAGAGCTAATCTTAAATTGACCACTCAATCCCAATTAAGAGCTCAATTAATTAAGCTTGATTAATTGAGAGCTCAGAACGTAATCAAATTGAAACCCTGCAATCAGATTGGCCTGAAGCAACACCATGCAGACATAATGATGATGGGTCCTTTTTCATACTGATGAATATAAAGCCTATTTTTCTCCACATAATGTTACATTTTAAGTAGGAGCACAACCTGTGATCATATTAGGATACCTAATCACCAAGAACATGTTTTGGATCTATTTTCAAAATCTGGCCGTGACACCAGTTTCTCAGGGAGAGTGAGGGCATACTAAAAACACATTTTCATTTCACACATGCGTATTAATACACGCTTGTATTGGTGTGAAATAGGACAAATATAAGCACCCATCAAATTATTATAATAAATCTGTATAATTTATAGAGAGCTAAGAGAACTGTGGAAGAATAGCTGACTTGATGAATGATGATTCATTCTACTGATGAAATGTTCATAGGGCCATATCAAGTACACAGTCTCTATATATTTTCTGTTGTCTTTACTTATACCACACACACACACACGCACGCACGCACACACGCACACACACACGCACACACACACATGCACGCACGCACACACACGCACGCACGCACACACGCACGCACACGCACACACACACACACCCTATAGGCCTATATCAGTCAAAATGGTACATTGCTTTGATGATGGAAGCAACCTACATCTTGTCTGTCTAGATTAGCAGACCACATTGAGGTTATCAAGGAGAGAGATGTTCACTGTACAAACAAATGACTCCTCAATGGGAGTAAAATGAAGAGTCTTTAGCGATGAAGCACACTCAAGTCGATGTCGATTTTGAACATTATTTGGTATTTCGGAAATGCTGGGGGATTATTGTAATAATCACCAATGTATGTTTTTGTGGTGTATGTCTGGGAAATATCACAGGTTATAATTGTTCATATATTTGGGGATTTTAACTTTTCAGAATGTGTTTTTATTTGTATTCTTCTGTTGATTTGTGGTTTATGAACAAGGAACCCCTTTTTATCACCTGTACTTATGTTATTGAGCAAATGTACCAAAATAAAATCCACTGTTTAAGGATTTCATGAACTGACTGTTTCAATTCCTGCATACTCTACATTTGTCTTCATAAAGGTAACATGTTTACATTATTCCTAACACATTTATAGCCTAAGCACATAATTAATATGACATTATATATCTAGATAGAGTTTAATGAATGTAGGTACATTGATACATGCATAGACTGGCGGGTAGGAGCGTTGGGCCAGCAACCGAAAAGGTTGCTGGATCAAATCCCTGAGCTGACAATGTAAAAATCTGTCATTCTGCCCCTGAGCAAGGCAGTTAATCCACTGTTCCCTGGGTGCCGAAGCTGTCGATTAAAGCAGCCCTCTGCACCTCTCTGATTCAGAGGGGTTGGGTTAAATGTGGAAGACGTGTTTCAGTTGAACACATTCAGTTGTATAACTGCCTAGATATTCCCTTTCTTTTCCCAATATCCTGTGGTCCTGTGTAGCTCAGTTGGTAGAGCATGGTGCTTGCAACACCAAGGGCTGTGGGTTTGATTCCTGCTGTGGCCTGCCATATGTAAAATGTATGTACGCATGACTAAGTTGCTTTGGATAAAAGTGTCTGCTAAATGGCATATATTAGTGACCTAAATGTTGCTTAATTGCTCCATACTACTCTGTAGGTGTTGTAGCCTACACATTGACAGGTGTTGATATCATCTCTGTAGGTGTTGTAGTCTACACACTGACAGGTGTTGATGTCATCTCTGTAGGTGTTGTAGTCTACACACTGACAGGTGTTGATGTCATCTCTGTAGGTGTTGTAGCCTACACATTGACAGGTGTTGATATCATCTCTGTAGGTGTTGTAGTCTACACACTGACAGGTGTTGATATCATCTCTGTAGGTGTTGTAGTCTACACACTGACAGGTGTTGATGTCATCTCTGTAGGTGTTGTAGCCTACACATTGACAGGTGTTGATATCATCTCTGTAGGTGTTGTAGTCTACACACTGACAGGTGTTGATGTCATCTATGTAGATGTTATAGCCTAGACACTGACAAGTGTTGATGTCATCTCTGTAGATGTTATAGCCTAGACACTGACAGGTGCTGATATCATCTCTGTAGATGTTATAGCCTAGACACTGACAGGTGTTGATATCATCTCTGTAGATGTTATAGCCTAGACACTGACAAGTGTTGATGTCATCTCTGTAGATGTTATAGCCTAGACACTGACAGGTGTTGATATCATCTCTGTAGATGTTATAGCCTAGACACTGACAGGTGTTGATGTCATCTCTGTAGATGTTATAGCCTAGACACTGACATGTCATCTCTGTAGATGTTATAGCCTACACACTGACAAGTGTTGATATCATCTCTGTAGATGTTATAGTCTAGACACTGACTTGTCATCTCTGTAGATGTTATAGCCTAGACACTGACAGGTGTTGATATCATCTCTGTATATGTTATAGCCTAGACACTGACAGGTGTTGATGTCATCTCTGTAGATGTTATAGCCTAGACACTGACAGGTGTTGATATCATCTCTGTAGATGTTATAGCCTAGACACTGACAGGTGCTGATGTCATCTCTGTAGATGTTATAGCCTAGACACTGACAGGTGTTGATGTCATCTCTGTAGATGTTATAGCCTAGACACTGACAGGTGTTGATATCATCTCTGTAGATGTTATAGCCTAGACACTGGGAGGTGTTGATATCATCTCTGTAGATGTTATAGCCTAGACACTGACAGGTGTTGATGTCATCTCTGTAGATGTTATAGCCTAGACACTGACAGGTGTTGATGTCATCTCTGTAGATGTTATAGCCTAGACACTGACAGGTGTTGATATCATCTCTGTAGATGTTATAGCCTAGACACTGACAGGTGTTGATGTTATCTCTGTAGATGTTATAGCCTAGACACTGACAGGTGTTGATGTCATCTCTGTAGATGTTATAGCCTAGACACTGACAGGTGTTGATATCATCTCTGTAGATGTTATAGCCTAGACACTGACAGGTGTTGATGTCATCTCTGTAGATGTTATAGCCTAGACACTGGGAGGTGCTGATATCATCTCTGTAGGTGTTATAGCCTAGACACTGACATGTCATCTCTGTAGATGTTATAGCCTACACACTGTGTCATGCAGGTGAAAGAGGACCCAAAAGCGACTTGGCGAAAACAGAGTCTTTAATCCAGTAAAGTAAATACAAACAAAAAACACAACTTTCACTCGAAATGACGAGGACAAACTGGAGACTAGGACAAACGATCTTGAACAGCAGGTGAACAGCAGGTTGCCTCGGGAAGGCACTTGAACCAGACAGACTCAGACACCTGCTCACCACGCAGCATCTGAGGAAAACACGACACGACAGGGCGATACACAAACACAGCACGGTGAATTCTAGACAAGGAACCGACAGGACAGGAACGGAACACAAAGGAAGAAATAGGGACTCTAATCAGGGGAAAGGATCGGGAACAGGTGTGGGAAGACTAAATGATTGATTAGGGGAATAGGAACAGCTGGGAGCAGGAACGGAACGATAGAGAGAAGAGAGAGCGAGAGAGTGAGAGAGGGAGGGGGAGAGAGAGGGATAGAAAGAGGGAAAGAACCTAATAAGACCAGCAGAGGGAAACGAATAGAATGGGAAGCACAGGGACAAGACAAGATAATAAATGACAAAACATGACACACTGACAGGTGCTGATGTATAGGGGCCTATGTTACGTGGGTGGTAAGTGTAGGAACATAATCTCACAGAAATTATTATACGTATGGAAACATTTGATTTTCGAAGGATTTTCGAATAGAATGCAACAATGTTTTTTCTTGCTAAATGCATGCTTTTTATGCGTTATGGCTTTCACGTTTGTTGACTGTGATAGATTACTGTGTCAGTGCTGCCAAATGCACTTAGATGGAAACGTGGTACCCATCTGCTCATTTGATGGCCTTCCAACTCGATTTAGTTCACCTGAGCAGATAATACCAGCTAGGCTGCAGCAGTCTCTCCTTCTCCAAGCAGCAGTGAGGAGAGAGGTCATTGTAGTGGCAGGAAGCTGTAGCCTACACTCTAAAAATTAAGGGTTCAACAAGGGTTCTTCTAAGATCCTCAAAGTTCTTTGAAGAACCTTAGTGTTCATGGCACTGAAAATTGCCCCCAAAAGGTTATTCCTAAAACCCCATAGGAGGTGGGGTTCATCGAGGAACCTCCTTAGTTGGTGGGGGTTCTTGCAGGAACCTAACTGCCCAACTGAAACATGATTTGTGTAACGGCAGATTTTCTCCTTTTCGTCTGAAGAGGAGTAAGGATCGGACCAATATGCGGCGTGATAATTGTTCATGACGATTTTAATAAGAAAAGCACTGAACACTATGAAATACAAAAACAATAAACAAATATGTGAAATAACCAACCCGAAACAGTACTGTGTGGCGACAAACACTCACACGGAAACAAACACCCACAAACCAACAGTGAAACCCCGGCTACCTAAATATGGTTCTCAATCAGGGACAACGATAAACAGCTGCCTCTGATTTAGAACCATATCAGGCCAAACACAGAAATAGAAAAAACATAGAAACATAAACATAGACTGCCCACCCCAACTCACGCCCTGACCATACTAAATAAAGACAAAAGAAAGGAAATAAAGGTCAGAACGTGACAATTTGAATTTGAAAGGAGAGCAGGTGCAGGTACTTAACTGAGAAATGTAAAGATCTCCTCAATTTGAGGTTGGTCCCTTATATGATCTAAATGGATATTGTTTTGTAATGATACCGTCTCTCTTTTCATATTTGTGAAAATCTTTCTAAAACAGAAATTGGACACAATTCAATGGATATCAATCAACAAAGAGGTAAGAATATGTAGGCTATAATATGTTGAAGGCTATAATATGTTGAAGGCTATAATATGTTGAAGGCTATAATATGTTGTAGGCTATAATATGTTGAAGGCTATAATATGTTGAAGGCTATAATATGTTGCAGGCTATAATATGTTGCAGGCTATAATATGTTGCAGGCTATAATATGTTGAAGGCTATAATATGTTGTAGGCTATAATATGTTGAAGGCTATAATATGTTGAAGGCTATAATATGTTGAAGGCTATAATATGTTGAAGGCTATAATATGTTGAAGGCTATAATATGTTGCAGGCTATAATATGTTGCAGGCTATAATATGTTGCAGGCTATAATATGTTGCAGGCTATAATATGTTGAAGGCTATAATATGTTGCAGGCTGGCTGTATTGGGTGCAGATGACTGAACTGCTCACTTTTGTGTCTGTAGGTATACAGACGAGGAGGCATACAAAAGTATGTCAATTGGTATGTTATGCAAATCACATGTACCATCCTCTTCTCTTACCTCTTCAATGAAAATCCAATAGGCCTCTACAATACGGACAAGGTATGTGTATGAAAACCATCATCAAAACAGTTTTTTCATTCACATTTAACACAAAAACCAAGGTATGAATACTGTTGTGTGCATGTTTTGTTAAATATCTGTATAATGACTATTTTTTGGATTCACAGACTTCACCCTCCCCACACCTCTGATGAATATAACAGGAAACCTGTTTGAACACCATGCACTGCAAACTCATTCTGCCTATGGATACAGAGAACATCAACACACTAACATCAACAGGCCAGAGGATAAACCCATTGGACTTGGGGCTCTGCTGGGAGTTTACCTCATATTTAGATTTCTTTATGCTGCTTTGCCACTAAAATCATACTAAACACAGACAACTAAAATATTGTGTTATTGTTATGCGTATTATTAATAATAAGAACCCTTTTAAAGTCTTTATAGGGGTTCCCCCATTGTTTCGATTTGAAGAAGCCCTAAAGGATACCCCAGGACCCTTTTCTTTTTAGAGTGCATTGATACAATGCATAGCAAGCACCTTGTGGAAATAAGAGTATATTATATTTAATGCATATATTATATTTAATTGTTCACAATGGCAGGGTTATGGACTTTATAAAAATACCAATAGGCCTACCAGAGGGGATGGGGAAAACGTAGGCTATATGAACCCTCTTTGGGCCTACACTTTTAGTGGAAGCCAAACAGAATAGATCATGCCTGCCAAGAACAGCAACCTGGTCTCTGAGTCTTTCGTATTATTCTGTACGTGGAGACACCCCATTCTATGATATGTATGGTATGTATTCATTTGTGGGTGTCCATCACCCATTTCGTATGATATGTTATGAATTACAATTCGTATTATATGGTACAAATTTTCCAAAATGTACAATATGCTAAACGTGTGATATGTTACAATTATAATGTTAGCTAAGGCTGGGGGTTAGGGTTAAGTTTAGAAGTTAGGTTAAAGGGTTAATTAAGGTTAGGTTTAGCTAAAAAGGTTAAGGTTAGAGGAAGGGTTAGCTAACATGCTAAGTAGTTACAAAGAAGCAAAAAGTAGTAAGAAGTTGAAAAGTTGCTAAATACCTCAAATGCTAAAGTTCTCCTGATGAGATTCGAACTTGCAATCTTTGGGTTGTTAGAGGTTCGAGTTATACACCCACCCTGACTAACCATCCTACTTTTGTTTTTGCCTTAAGAAACCATTTCTCTTATCAACACTACTAAACGTAACATATCATACTATGCTGGTGTCCCGAATTGATATTTACTATTTTACGTCTAGTCTATGAGACCAGGCTGAGAACAGTATTATTAGGCCTGCCTAGGCCTACCCTACAGGTAAAATATTAACGGTTTTGATTCAGATGTTAAATCTATATAACATTTTCTTTTCAATGCAGTTACAGGTATTTTATGTTCCATGCCTTTACCTGCCTCTACGTATTTATGCGCTCTCTTTCAAAATGCGCACTCACGTGCACAGATCGGAAATTGTCGGTCACCTTGGAGATGAGAAACATTGAAGAGGGTCGGTTACGACTGTCTCAGCCTCGACTTTCCACACGAAAACTCTCAGCGAAGCACCCTCAATATATCTGTACAACTTTATATACAATTTAAGAAGCTTTGAGACAAAACCGATGATTGCATAAACTGTCGCGAGGCACCTGTCGGACACATCCATGTTTTACGTCTTCAGAATGTCTTGAGAAAGACGCTCTGATTGTCCACCCTGCAAGCAAAGGTAGAACGCGCCGGTGAAATTGTATCAATTTACAAATGACAAGATTCTGAAACTCTGCTGCAACCTATCTAATTCAGCTATGATCTAATTTAATTGCATGTTTTCAAAAACTCTATAGTATTTTTCTTGAAATAAGGAGTAGTCTAAGAATATGATGCCTTAAACCAATGTGGTTAAAAAAGGGCCATCCTGGGAATATGATAATGATTTGCCTGGAAACCCGAAGTTGGGCATACATGAGAATTTACACCAAAGTTTCCGCTCACATCTACAAGCCAGAATGTTTAATAACGTTACATTTTAACGTACAATACTTTACCGGTTGTCTTTTGCAGTTGGTCGTTTTTGGCGGTAGGAATGTGAGACAATATACCCCCCAAAATACAGTGCGCTCTGGAAGTATTCCCCATAACTTTTCCCACATTTTGTTACTTTACAGCCTTATTCTAAAATGTATATATTTTTCCCTTCATCAATCTACACACAATACCCAATAATGACAAATCAAAAACGATGTATTTTTGGCAAACTCCAAGCAGGCTGTTTACTGAGGAGTGGCTTCTGTCGGGCCACTCTACCATAAACGCCTGATTGGTGAAGTGCTGCAGAGATGGTTGTCCTTCTGGAAGGTCCTCCCATCTCCACAGAGCAACTCTGGAGCTCTTTCAGAGTGACCATCAGGTCCTTGGTCACCTCCCTGACCAAGGCCCTTCTCTCCCGATTGCTCAGTTTGGCCAGGCAACCAGCTCTAGAAAGAGTGTTGGTGGTTCCAAACTTTTTCCATTTAAGAATGATGGAGGCCACTGTGTTCTTGGGGACCTTCAATGCTCCAGACATGTTTTGGTACCCTTCCCGGATCTGTGCCTCGACACAATCCTGTATCAGAGCTCTACGACAATTCCTTCCACCTCATGGCTTGGTTTTTGCTCTGTCATGCACTGTCAACTGTTTAATCAGCTTCTTGATAGGCCACATCTGTCAGGTGGATGGATTATCTTGGCAAAGAAGAATTGCTCACTAACAGGGATGTAAACAAATTAATGCACAACATTTTAGAGAAATAAGCTTTTTGTGCATTTGGACTATTTTTGGGATCTTTTATTTCAGCTCATGAAACATGGGACCAACACTTTACATGTTGCGTTTATATTTTTGTTCGGTATACATACATTTTTCAAAGAGCTGCTAGTGCCTTGAGATTTATATCACCCGAAGCATGCGCAGAACCATGTAAACACATCCACAAAATCGTCAAGTACTGCTCAGGGATTAGTGCTTTATGATTAGTGTTATTTGAGGTCAGTTCTGTTTCGGTTCGATTACTAAAAAATAATCACTGTTTTGATTTCGGTTTAGATTTTTTTTTTCAACGTTAAATCCATTTAGCATTATGTGGGTTGAATGCTGTAACAAAACAGAATAAAACAATGAATAAAAGATCCATTATGGTAGTGACTGCCCTTTACTGCTTATTACTTATTAACCATCATTTATTCAACTTTAATAACATAATTCAGTTTTTGTGTATATTACGTTTGTTTTCTTTAATTTCTTCAGTATTTCATTCCAAGTCATCATCATCTCTATAGAGCTGCTGCCTTTGCTGTCTGACAAAATCTCTATTTTAGTAGTTCTTCGATGTAAATAAGGCATTGTAGTTAATTACCACATTTTATGGGTTAAACTATTTGGAATATTGGCCTGTTGGAAACTACTACTACATCGCACAGTTCAGACTGGATTTGATTTATCTCTGGAAAAACTCATTGAGCTCACAGAAAAAAAGAACAAAATTGAATTCAAATCATTTATGTCGGTCAATTAGTTGTTTAAAAAACGTTTTAAAAAATGGTTAATCGCTCAGCACTATTGGCAGGTATGCATGCGTCTAGTGCATGTATTTGTATGTTGTGCGCATGCTTCAGGTGATAGATATCTGAAGGCCCTACCCTCCCTCCCTTCTTATCCTCTCCTGGGAAGTCTGTGCACAGCAGAGGAGGCTGGTTGGCTGAGCTATAGGAGGATGGGCTCATTGTAATAACAGGAATGGAGTTAATGGAACAGTATCGAACACATGGAAACCGTATTTCTTCTTCCGGTCCATTTGTTCCATTCCAGTCATTACAATGAGCCCATCCTTTTATAGCTCCTCCCACCTCCTCTGGTGGACAGGTGTCTGACAGAGGGCTGCATGGCTAAGATCCTTCATGAACAGAACCAATGGGTATTGATTACACTGAAGCCCCAGTCAGTCTGTGACAGTGCTGTGCTGCTGTTTTGTTATTCCCCAGTGGCCACAGAGCTCACAGGGTTACTGCCTCTGTCTGAACTGTGTCTCACTACGAACTCTTCTAACTACACTGGATGTCTCCAATTGTTCTGCACTATTTTGACTTAAATTTAACTAGGCAAGTCAGTTAAGAACAAATTCTTATCTACAATGATGGCCTACACGGGCTAAAAACGGACACCGTTGGGCAAACTGTGCGCTGTCCTATGGGACTCCCAATCACGGCCAGATGTGATGCAGCCTGGGTGTGCAAAGAGGATGCTAGTTAGTGTACTTCGGCAGGTCTTACAGATGCCTTTGAGGAACTCTTTTAGAAGATGTCAAGAGTGTCATATTGTGTTGTCTGTCATTAGATCAGAGGTGATGCCCAATTATCCATGTTAATAATCCACCGGCCTATCCAAAGGTGTTGCATATGGGTTGCACACTGTTACCAAGGGTTGCATGATGCACAATATTGCCATTCTGAATGAAGGTTGGAGATACAGTGTGTTTTATATTGTGTTTTTATTGGGTGTTATAGTGTGTTTTTATTGGGTGTTCATTCACAACAGGTGTGATGGAAGCGGCCAGTACTTCCCTCAGAGATGACTGCCCTCCCTGGGAAGATGTGTCTCTGTCTGCCCCTCACAGAGACGATGGTCTACTGGTCACCCATGTCAACCAAACACAGGACTTACTGGTGAGCTGGTCAAGTTCTCTCTTGAAAAATACATTTTATCTCCATCTCCAAACACTGGATAAATAGTGTTTAGACTTCCCTTGAAAGCATTGCATTGAATTGATTTGTAGTTTGTTTGTGTCTAATGTATAATCATTCAGATGCTGAATCCACGGTGTAATGGGGTAAATCTTGTTTGTGTCTTTATAGTTCTTTCTCCATGTTATTACTGTCTGTGTCGTCGCTGTCTGTGTCTTAGTCCGTATTGCCCCTGTCTTTCTGTAATGCTGTCTGTGTTTTAGTCCGTATTGCCCCTGTCTGTCTGTAATGCTGTCTGTGTTTTAGTCCGTATTGCCCCTGCCTTTCTGTAATGCTGTCTGTGTTTTAGTCCGTATTGCCCCTGTCTGTCTGTAATGCTGTCTGTGTTTTAGTCCGTATTGCCCCTGTCTGTCTGTAATGCTGTCTGTGTTTTAGTCCGTATTGCCCCTGTCTGTCTGTAATGCTGTCTGTGTTTTAGTCCGTATTGCCCCTGCCTTTCTGTAATGCTGTCTGTGTTTTAGTCCGTATTGCCCCTGTCTGTCTGTAATGCTGTCTGTGTTTTAGTCCGTATTGCCCCTGTCTGTCTGTAATGCTGTCTGTGTTTTAGTCCGTATTGCCCCTGTCTGTCTGTAATGCTGTCTGTGTTTTAGTCCGTATTGCCCCTGTCTGTCTGTAATGCTGTCTGTGTTTTAGTCCGTATTGCCCCTGCCTTTCTGTAATGCTGTCTGTGTTTTAGTCCGTATTGCCCCTGTCTGTCTGTAATGCTGTCTGTGTTTTAGTCCGTATTGCCCCTGTCTGTCTGTAATGCTGTCTGTGTTTTTATTGCCCCTGTCTGTCTGTAATGCTGTCTGTGTTTTGTCCCCCTGTCTGTCTGTAATGCTGTCTGTGTTTTAGTCCGTATTGCCCCTGTCTGTCTGTAATGCTGTCTGTGTTTTAGTCCGTATTGCCCCTGTCTGTCTGTAATGCTGTCTGTGTTTTAGTCCGTATTGCCCCTGCCTTTCTGTAATGCTGTCTGTGTTTTAGTCCGTATTGCCCCTGTCTGTCTGTAATGCTGTCTGTGTTTTAGTCCGTATTGCCCCTGTCTGTCTGTAATGCTGTCTGTGTTTTAGTCCGTATTGCCCCTGTCTGTCTGTAATGCTGTCTGTGTTTTAGTCCGTATTGCCCCTGTCTGTCTGTAATGCTGTCTGTGTTTTAGTCCGTATTGCCCCTGCCTTTCTGTAATGCTGTCTGTGTTTTAGTCCGTATTGCCCCTGTCTGTCTGTAATGCTGTCTGTGTTTTAGTCCGTATTGCCCCTGTCTGTCTGTAATGCTGTCTGTGTTTTAGTCCGTATTGCCCCTGTCTGTCTGTAATGTCTGTCTGTCTGTGTTTTAGTCCGTATTGCCCCTGTCTGTCTGTAATGCTGTCTGTGTTTTAGTCCGTATTGCCCCTGTCTGTCTGTAATGCTGTCTGTGTTTTAGTCCGTATTGCCACTGTCTGTCTGTAATGCTGTCTGTGTTTTAGTCCGTATTGCCCCTGTCTGTCTGTAATGCTGTCTGTGTTTTAGTCCGTATTGCCCCTATCTGTCTGTAATGCTGTCTGTGTTTTAGTCCGTATTGCCACTGTCTGTCTGTAATGCTGTCTGTGTTTTAGTCCGTATTGCCACTGTCTGTCTGTAATGCTGTCTGTGTTTTAGTCCGTATTGCCCCTGTCTGTCTGTAATGCTGTCGGTGTTTTAGTCCGTATTGCCCCTGTCTGTCTGTAATGCTGTCTGTGTTTTAGTCCGTATTGCCCCTATCTGTCTGTAATGCTGTCTGTGTTTTAGTCCGTATTGCCCCTATCTGTCTGTAATGCTGTCGGTGTTTTAGTCCGTATTGCCCCTGTCTGTCTGTAATGCTGTCTGTGTTTTAGTCCGTATTGCCACTGTCTGTCTGTAATGCTGTCTGTGTTTTAGTCCGTATTGCCACTGTCTGTCTGTAATGCTGTCTGTGTTTTAGTCCGTATTGCCCCTGTCTGTCTGTAATGCTGTCTGTGTTTTAGTCCGTATTGCCCCTATCTGTCTGTAATGCTGTCTGTGTTTTAGTCCGTATTGCCACTGTCTGTCTGTAATGCTGTCTGTGTTTTAGTCCGTATTGCCCCTATCTGTCTGTAATGCTGTCTGTGTTTTAGTCCGTATTGCCACTGTCTGTCTGTAATGCTGTCTGTGTTTTAGTCCGTATTGCCCCTGTCTGTCTGTAATGCTGTCGGTGTTTTAGTCCGTATTGCCCCTGTCTGTCTGTAATGCTGTCTGTGTTTTAGTCCGTATTGCCACTGTCTGTCTGTAATGCTGTCTGTGTTTTAGTCCGTATTGCCCCTGTCTGTCTGTAATGCTGTCTGTGCAATAGGCCTACCTTATGTCTTAGTCTGTATCCCTCTAAATGTTTCTATATACAGTATATAGTACTAAGGCTTACTTTATGTCTGTAGTTGTGAGCCTCAGAGTGTATCTGTCCTCTACCTTACTGTCTGTGCTCCACTCTGTAACCCAGAGGTCACAGGGTCAGGCTGCGGAGTGGAAGAGCTCCTCTGATTGGCTCCTGACCCACAGTCTCTACAGCTCCAGCCTCTCCCTATCAACACTCCTCTCACATGGGACCACCAAGATCAGGCAAGTGTGTGACAGGGGCCAGCTTTACATATCTGGGCCCATATTCACAAAGAGTATCAGAGTAGGACTGCTGATCTAGGATCAGTTTTTGACTGAAATCATAATGAAAAAGAGCATGGACCTGATACTAAATCTTTTACACTGAGACGCTTTGTTATACGTGCCAAGGTCCCTAGCACGCCTAGCTGGTTCCATTTTACAAATGCCCTATGCATCCAACTTATCCCATCTGGGCAGTTATTGCCTGAGCAAGGCTGCCTGAACGGCCACGTATGAACTATGACCTAATAGCAGTTGCCCTTGTCCCCTGCTCTGACCTCTCTGTGTTGGTGGCAGTGCTGAGGAGGACGGAGGCCACAGCAGACAGCTGGAGATCACTGCTGCAGCACTCATTCACTTTGACTTCCAGCTGTACCAGTGAGTACTCCTCTCTTAACACACACACACGCACACACGCACACACGCACACGCACACACACACACACACACACACACACACACACACACACACACACACACACACACACACACACACACACACACACACACACACACACACACACACACACACACACACACACACACACACACACACACATATACACACACATGCGTGTGTGCAAACTCACACACACACAAACACACACACACACACTGGCATGTGGTGCCACGCACGCACAGGCACACATACACACACTGGCATGCAAGCACACACACACACACAAAACAAGTGCTGTCACCCACACACACACAGCTGCAACCGTGACTGCCACTGTTTGTGATAATGAATGTGTTGTTTGGACTCTACAGGGCCATTGAGCTGTACCATGGCAGAATAAGATGGCTGAACCAAGGAAGTATGAAGGCATGGCATAGTAGATCTTCTTATAAATCATCATCATATACACTATATAACTATTGCTATACAACCTAAAGTGTCCAGAGTGACAGTTTAACTGTGCCATTCCCCTGTGTGTGTGGCAGGTGTTTGGGCTGGTGAAGGGGTCCAGAGTAGGGGTCATAGTTGACACCTCAGATGTTAACTGCACCAAGGACAGACTGCCAGATCTACAGAGGAACCTCCTGGTAAAATAGATAGACATTTAAACCACTGGTTTCACCTTATCATTTACTGGTGAGATAGATATACATTTAGGCCCCTGGTTTCGCCCAGCGATGTTTATAAACCCTGGATGACTGACGGACTGGTGTAATAAAGCTACCATGCAGCATCTTGGTACTCCTCCTCCCTTGAAAAAAATATTTTGGAAGCTATAAAATGCAATTATTCATGTCTAGATTAGTTTTTGACATGTTTATTCTATTACAGACACTTTGATGCATGCTTTTAAATTATATCATGTGAGCTAAACATACAAAGGAAAAATTATTTTAAAAATGACCTTAAAGTATTTCTTTAGAGAATACAAATATTAGTGTCCTCACTACAATTTAAACATTATTAAATACATGTAATTTTGCCCTTGAAACATTTAATTGAAATACTGTAGAATTCCATTCATTCTTATGGAGGACTGCTCCTACAAAGTAGTGCTAAAATGGCCGACCAGTGGCTTCAAAGCCTCTCAATGGCCAATATATTGCATCAGCAATCCAGAGTTTGTATACATCATTGGTTTCACCTCATCATTTACTGGTAAGATAAATAGATATTTAAACCCCTGGTTTCACCTCTCATTTACTGGTAAGATAAATAGATATTTAAACCCCTGGTTTCACCTCATCATTTACTGGTAAGATAAATAGATATTTAAACCCCTGGTTTCACCTCTCATTTACTGGTAAGATAAATAGATATTTAAACCCCTGGTTTCACCTCATCATTTACTGGTAAGATAAATAGATATTTAAACCCCTGGTTTCACCTCTCATTTACTGGTAAGATAAATAGATATTTAAACCCCTGGTTTCACCTCATCATTTACTGGTAAGATAAATAGATATTTAAACCCCTGGTTTCACCTCTCATTTACTGGCGAGCTAGATAGACATTTAAACCTCTTGTTTCACCTCATCATTTCCTTAATTTACTATGTGCTTTGACTCTCAGCAAGCATTGGATGTGTGTGTGTTTATGTGTGTATGTTTGTGTGTGTGTGTTTGTCAGTGTCTGATAGAAGAGCAGCTCAGCTGTAAGCGTCAGCTGTACCTGATATCCTGTGGTACTGAGACCAGCAGCCTTTGGGACGGCCCCAGAGACGTCGACACCTTCAGGTGAGAAGTCATAAGAGAGGTCATCGAGGTCATAACATTGTGCTTTAAAAGTGTATCCCATAACCTTTTTGTCCCCTGTGGCCATCAGACTAAATGCTGAAATAATCCATGCTCACACACATACACACACCATTTAGGCATAGCCGCAGGAAGTAAGGTGCTGAGGGTGCTGCAGAACCCCCTGAAAAATGTGAATATTTTTTGTTGTTGAAAAAATATAATTTAGAAAAATCAGAAAAGTAGTGCCCTGGGCCTTTAATAGTCCTGTATTAGCGGACCAATATATCAGTCTGCAGCGTGGGCAAAACGCTTTTCCAGACCCTCCCCCAAACTACTTCCTGTGGCTATACATTTAGGTACCCCGTCAGCCTGCCAAGTAGTTTTCTTTAACCAGAAAGGAAACTACAGATTGCACCTTTGACCCAGAGGGGTGACAGGCATATTATTTTTAACCACAAAATAGTCCACTCAGGAATTCCAGTTGTTCACCATTGAGAGGATATTATAACTGACATGTATCCCTCAAGTGTTTTGGTGGGATAAAATACTATTATTTTTCAGATGTTGCTATAGTATCCTTAAAAAGCTGCCCAGTCACTTTAGCTCAAGTTCCATGATGATACCAGAGGACTCTGGATGTTGATGTAACAGCATGGTGCTGGAGGGGAGAGGCCTGCTGGACTGTCTCACGGCCTTTGTGTGTGTGTCCCTGCAGTCTCACGGACCTAACCCAGCACAGCGCCCACTGTTTATTTCAGCTCGCTCCTGCGTTTATTTTCATTAGGGTATAATGTCTATTTTAAAATGCTTCTTATGGCTCTTGTGTTATTTTAGATGAGTCATTTGGGAATGCGTGTGTACATGCGAGAACAGTTTGTGCCTGTGTTAGTAGAGGAAGACACACACACACACACACACACACACACACACACACACAACACAGAGGGAAGAGTAAGGGACATTGAGAGCTACTGTGCACTGTTCTGTGGTAACTGACTGGCTGTATTCAACACCAATGCCAAATAATACACACAGAATGTGTTTTCATACTGAACATTTTAGTATCTATTAGTGTAAATAAATGTTAAGCGTTCCATCTTTTAATACCCTCATAGATCATCACTAATTCCTACAGTTAAGTGTATCTCTGCTTTTTAAAAACTGTCCATTCCTACACTGGTTTGTGAAAACATAAACTGTGAATAGTTTGGGGGACGCCCATATTTTCAGGTAGAGTAATACACTCATGTTTCCTCGATGAAATAGAACAACATACAGTTGATCTAGTACTGTAGGAGGGAATAGAGCTACAGTGTTGGGTTAGAATACAAATAGATCAAATACAAGTTCTGTGTGAAACGTCCGGATACACACTTAAAGCTATTTTGTTTTTGTTGTTCTTATTGTTGGAAGTATATACAGTTGAATTCGGAAGTTTACATACACCTTAGCAAAATACATTAAAACTCAGTTTTTCACAATTTCTGACATTTAGTCCTAGTAAAAAGAAGTTTACATACACTCAATTAGTATTCGGTAGCATTGCTTTTAAATGGTTTAACTTGGGTCAAACGTTTCGGGTATCCTTCCAAAAGCTTCCCACAATAAGTTGGGTGAATTTTGTCCCATTCCTCCTGACAGAGCTGGTGTAACTGAGTCAGGTTGCAGGCCTCCTTGCTCGCAAGAGCTTTTTCAGTTCTGCCCACAAATGTTCTATAGGATTGAGGTCAGGGCTTTGCGATGGCCACTTTAATACCTTGACTTGGTTGTCTTTAAGCCATTCAACTTTGAAGTATGCTTGGGGTCATTGTCTGTTTGGAAGACCCATTTGTGACCAAGCTTTAACTTCCTGACTGATCTCTTGAGATGTTGCTTCAATATATCCACATAATTTTATTTCCTTGTGATGACATCTATTTTGTGAAGTGCACCAGTCCCTCCTGCATCAAAGCACCCCCACAACATGATTCTGCCACCCCGTGCTTCACGGTTGGGATGATGTTCTTCAGCTTGCAAGCCTCCCCTTTTTCCTCCAAACATAAAATGATGGTCATTAGGCCAAACAGTTCTATTTTTGTTTCATCAGACCAGAGGACATTTCTCCAAAAAGTACAATCTTTGTCTCCATGTGCAGTTGCAAACCGTAGTCTGGCTTTTTTATGGTGGTTTTGGAGCAGTGGCTTCCTCCTTGCTGAGTGGCCTTTCAGGTTATGTCGATATAGGACTCGTTTTACTGTGGATATAGATACGTTTGTACCTGTTTCCTCCAGCAACTTCAGAAGGTCATTTGCTGTTGTTCTGGGATTGATTTGCACTTTTCACACCAAAGTACGTTTATCTCTATGAGACAGAATGCGTCTCCTTCCTGAGCGGTATGACGGCTGCATGGTCCCATGGTGTTTATACTTGCGTACTATTGTTTGTACAGATGAACGTGGTACCTTCAGGCGTTTGGAAATTGCTCCCAAGGCTGAACCAGACTTGTGGAGGTCTACAATTTTGTTTCAAAAGTTTTGGCTGATGTCTTGATTTTCCCATGATGTCAAGCAGAGGCAGTGAGTTTGAAGGTAGGCCTTGATATACATCCACAGGTACACCTCCAATTGACTCACAGGTACACCTCCAATTGACTCACAGGTACACCTCCAATTGACTCACAGGTACACCTCCAATTGACTCACAGGTACACCTCCAATTGACTCACAGGTACACCTCCAATTGACTCACAGGTACACCTCCAATTGACTCACAGGTACACCTTCAATTGTCTTCGCCTATCAGAAGCTTTTAAAGCCATGACATCATTTTCTGGAATTTTCCAAGTGTCACGCCTTGGTCATTGTATCTTGTGTTTTTGTTATATGTTTGGGTAGGCCAGGGTGTGACATGGGTTTATATGTTGTATTTCGTATTGGGGTTTGTATTAATTAGGAGTGTGTATTTATTAGGGGTGTGTCTAGTTAGGCTTGGCTGCCTGAGGCGATTCCTAATTGGAGTCAGCTGATTCTAGTTGTCTCGGATTGGGAACCGTATTTAGGTAGCCTGTGTGCGTGTTGTATTTCGTGGGTGATTGTACCTGTCTTAGTGTTAGTCACCAGATAGGCTGTATTAGTTTCATTCGTTTGTTGTTTTCTTCTTCCGTTATTTCATGTACCGTATTAGCTTCATTAAAAGTCATGAGTAACCTACACGCTGCATTTCGGTCTGACTTTCTACAAACAACAGACGAAGATCATTACAGAATCACCCACCACGATTCACAGACCGAGCAGCGTGTGAACTGGCAGGAGCTAAAGGAGGACGATATGGACGGCAGAAGCAGGGATTATACGACGTGGGAAGAAATCGACAGGTGGGCAGCCGACCCAGAGCGAGTGCAAGAGCCCGCCTGGGATTCCCTACAGCAATGCGAAGAGGGCTATACACGGATGGAATCGAGAAGGAAAGCATTGCTATACAGAGCGAAGACTGAAGGTAACAGGGGAAAGCGCAGAGAGAGAGTGGCTGAGTCAGGAAACAGACCTGAGCCTACTCTCCCTGTTAATCGTGAAGAGCAGTTGCAATGGGAGAGAATGCATCATTTGGAGATTTGGACATGGGAGCAGGAATTAGACGGTCAAGGACCCTGGGAGCAGCCGGGAGAATATCGCCGTCCCAAGGAGGAAATAGAGGCAGCTAAAGCGGAGAGGCGTATGTATGAGGAGGCAGCACGGCGACGCGGTTGGAAACCGGAAAGTCACCCCAAAAAAAATATTGGGGGGGCTAAAAGGGAGAATAGTTATGCCAGGTAGGAAACCTGCGCATACTCCCTGTGCTCACCGTTGGGCTAGAGAGACCGGGCAGGCACCGTGTTATGCTATGGAGCGCACAGTGTTTCCAGTGCGGGTGCAGAGCCAGCTGCGACACATACCAGCCCTTCCTATTGGCCGGGCTAGAGTGGGCATCGAGCCAGGTAAGCTTGGGCAGGCTCGGTGCTCTAGAGCTCCAGTGCGCCTGCACGGTCCGGTCTATCCAGAGCCACCTCTACACACCAGTCCTCCGGTAGCAGCTCCCCGCACCAGGCTTCCTGTGCGTGTCCTCGCACCAGTACCACCAGTTCCAGCACCACGCACCAGGCCTCCAGTGCGCCTCGCCTGTTTAGCGCAGCCAGAGCTTTTCTCCTCTCCTGCGCTGCCGGAGTCTCCTGTCTGTCCAGCGCCACCAGTGCTCCCAGTCGGCCCAGCGCGTCCAGTGCGCATCGCCTGTTCAGCACAGCCAGTGCTTTTCTCCCCTCCTGTGCTATCGGAGTCTCCAGCCTGTTTAGCGCAGCCAGAGCCTTTCTCCTCTCCGGCGCTGCCGGAGTCTCCTGTCTGTCCAGCGCCACCAGTGCTACCAGTCGGCCCAGCGCGTCCAGTGCGCCTCGCCTGTTCAGCGCAGCCAGAGCTTTTCTCCTCTCCTGCACTGTTGGAGTCTCCCGCCTGTTCAGCTCAGCCAGAGCCTTTCTCCTCTCCTGTGCTGCCGGAGTCTCCTGTCGGCCCAGCGTCACCAGTCTGCCTGAATCCGCCAGAAGTGCCAGTCTACCAAGATCTTCTAGATCGGCCAGACAACCTTAACCTCAAATGTTTGGGTAGGCCAGGGTGTGACATGGGTTTATATGTTGTATTTCATTTACATTTACATTTAAGTCATTTAGCAGACGCTCTTATCCAGAGCGACTTACAAATTGGTGCATTCACCTTATGACATCCAGTGGAACAACCACTTTACAATAGTGCATCTAAGTATTTTAAGGGGGGTGAGAAGGATTACTTTATCCTATCCTAGGTATTCCTTAAAGAGGTGGGGTTTCAGGTGTCTCCGGAAGGTGGTGATTGACTCCGCTGTCCTGGCGTCGTGAGGGAGTTTGTTCCACCATTGGGGAGCCAGAGCAGCGAACAGTTTTGACTGAGCTGAGCGGGAACTGTACTTCCTCAGTGGTAGGGAGGCGAGCAGGCCAGAGGTGGATGAACGCAGTGCCCTTATTTGGGTGTAGGGCCTGATCAGAGCCTGGAGGTACTGAGGTGCCGTTCCCCTCACAGCTCCGTAGGCAAGCACCATGGTCTTGTAGCGGATGCGAGCTTCAACTGGAAGCCAGTGGAGAGAGCGGAGGAGCGGGGTGACGTGAGAGAACTTGGGAAGGTTGAACACTAGATGGGCTGCGGCGTTCTGGATGAGTTGTAGGGGTTTAATGGCACAGGCAGGGAGCCCAGCCAACAGCGAGTTGCAGTAATCCAGACGGGAGATGACAAGTGCCTGGATTAGGACCTGCGCCGCTTCCTGTGTGAGGCAGGGTCGTACTCTGCGGATGTTGTAGAGCATGAACCTACAGGAACGGGCCACCGCCTTGATGTTAGTTGAGAACGACAGTTTGTTGTCCAGGATCACGCCAAGGTTCTTAGCGCTCTGGGAGGAGGACACAATGGAGTTGTCAACCGTGATGGCGAGATCATGGAACGGGCAGTCCTTCCCCGGGAGGAAGAGCAGCTCCGTCTTGCCGAAGTTCAGCTTGAGGTGGTGATCCGTCATCCACACTGATATGTCTGCCAGACATGCAGAGATGCGATTCGCCACCTGGTCATCAGAAGGGGGAAAGGAGAAGATTAATTGTGTGTCGTCTGCATAGCAATGATAGGAGAGACCATGTGAGGTTATGACAGAGCCAAGTGACTTGGTGTATAGCGAGAATAGGAGAGGGCCTAGAACAGAGCCCTGGGGGACACCAGTGGTGAGAGCGCGTGGTGAGGAGACAGATTCTCGCCACGCCACCTGGTAGGAGCGACCTGTCAGGTAGGACGCAATCCAAGCGTGGGCCGCGCCGGAGATGCCCAACTCGGAGAGGGTGGAGAGGAGGATCTGATGGTTCACAGTATCGAAGGCAGCCGATAGGTCTAGAAGGATGAGAGCAGAGGAGAGAGAGTTAGCTTTAGCGGTGCGGAGCGCCTCCGTGATACAGAGAAGAGCAGTCTCAGTTGAATGACTAGTCTTGAAACCTGACTGATTTGGATCAAGAAGGTCATTCTGAGAGAGATAGCGGGAGAGCTGACCAAGGACGGCACGTTCAAGAGTTTTGGAGAGAAAAGAAAGAAGGGATACTGGTCTGTAGTTGTTGACATCGGAGGGATCGAGTGTAGGTTTTTTCAGAAGGGGTGCAACTCTCGCTCTCTTGAAGACGGAAGGGACGTAGCCAGCGGTCAGGGATAAGTTGATGAGCGAGGTGAGGTAAGGGAGAAGGTCTCCGGAAATGGTCTGGAGAAGAGAGGAGGGGATAGGGTCGAGCGGGCAGGTTGTTGGGCGGCCGGCCGTCACAAGACGCGAGATTTCATCTGGAGAGAGAGGGGAGAAAGAGGTCAGAGCACAGGGTAGGGCAGTGTGAGCAGAACCAGCGGTGTTGTTTGACTTAGCAAACGAGGATCGGATGTCGTCGATCTTCTTTTCAAAATGGTTGACGAAGTCATCTGCAGAGAGGGGGAGGAGGGGGGAGGGGGAGGAGGATTCAGGAGGGAGGAGAATGTGGCAAAGAGCTTCCTAGGGTTAGAGGCAGATGCTTGGAATTTAGAGTGGTAGAAAGTGGCTTTAGCAGCAGAGACAGAGGAGGAAAATGTAGAGAGGAGGGAGTGAAAGGATGCCAGGTCCGCAGGGAGGCGAGTTTTCCTCCATTTCCGCTCGGCCTTCCGGAGCCCTGTTCTGTGAGCTCGCATTGAGTCGTCAAGCCACGGAGCGGGAGGGGAGGACCGAGCCGGCCTGGAAGATAGGGGACATAGAGAGTCAAAGGATGCAGAAAGGGAGGAGAGGAGGGTTGAGGAGGCAGAATCAGGAGATAGGTTGAAGAAGGTTTGAGCAGAGGGAAGAGATGATAGGATGGAAGAGGAGAGAGTAGCGGGGGAGAGAGAG
The DNA here is from genome assembly GCF_021184085.1 of Oncorhynchus gorbuscha. Taxonomy (NCBI): domain Eukaryota; kingdom Metazoa; phylum Chordata; class Actinopteri; order Salmoniformes; family Salmonidae; genus Oncorhynchus; species Oncorhynchus gorbuscha. Next base: position 112,749 of record NW_025746095.1, read on the forward strand.
CGAAGGTTGGGACGGCGCGATACCATCCGAGTAGGGGCAGTGTGGGAAGTGTTGGATGAGAGCGAGAGGGAAAAGGATACAAGGTAGTGGTCGGAGACTTGGAGGGGAGTTGCAATGAGGTTAGTGGAAGAACAGCATCTAGTAAAGATGAGGTCGAGCGTATTGCCTGCCTTGTGAGTAGGGGGGAAGGTGAGAGGGTGAGGTCAAAAGAGGAGAGGAGTGGAAAGAAGGAGGCAGAGAGGAATGAGTCAAAGGTAGACGTGGGGAGGTTAAAGTCGCCCAGAACTGTGAGAGGTGAGCCGTCCTCAGGAAAGGAGCTTATCAAGGCATCAAGCTCATTGATGAACTCTCCGAGGGGACCTGGAGGGCGATAAATGATAAGGATGTTAAGCTTGAAAGGGCTGGTAACTGTGACAGCATGAAATTCAAAGGAGGCGATAGACAGATGGGTAAGGGGAGAAAGAGAGAATGACCACATGGGAGAGATAAGGATCCCTATGCCACCACCCCGCTGACCAGAAGCTCTCGGGGTGTGCGAGAACACGTGGGCGGACGAAGAGAGAGCAGTAGGAGTAGCAGTGTTATCTGTGGTGATCCATGTTTCTGTCAGTGCCAAGAAGTCGAGGGACTGGAGGGAGGCATAGGCTGAGATGAACTCTGCCTTGTTGGCTGCAGATCGGCAGTTCCAGAGGCTACCGGAGACCTGGAACTCCACGTGGGTCGTGCGCGCTGGGACCACCAGATTAGGGTGGCAGCGGCCACGCGGTGTGGAGCGTTTGTATGGTCTGTGCAGAGAGGAGAGAACAGGGATAGACAGACACATAGTTGACAGGCTACAGAAGAGGCTACGCTAATGCAAGGAGATTGGAATGACAAGTGGACTACACGTCTCGAATGTTCAGAAAGTTAAGCTTACGTAGCAAGAATCTTATTGACTAAAATTATTAAAAATGATACAGTACTGCTGAAGTAGGCTAGCTGGCAGTGGCTGCGTTGTTGACTTTGTAGGCTAGCTGACAGTGGCTGCGTTGTTGACACTACACTAATCAAGTCGTTCCGTTGAGTGTAGTAGTTTCTACAGTGCTGCTATTCGGGGGCTAGCTGGCTAGCTAGCAGTGTTGATTACGTTACGTTGCGTTAAAAGAACGACAATAGCTGGCTAGCTAACCTAGAAAATCGCTCTAGACTACACAATTATCTTTGATACACAGACGGCTATGTAGCTAGCTATGTAGCTAGCTACGATCAAACAAATCAAACCGTTGTGCTGTAATGAAATGAAATGAAAAATGTGATACTACCTGTGGAGCGAAGCGGAATGCGACCGGGTTGTTGAGTGCGGAAGTTCTATTCAGTAGACGTTGGCTAGCTGTTGGCTAGCTAGCAGTGTCTCCTACGTTAAGGACGACAAATAGCTGGCTAGCTAACCTCGGTAAATTAAGATAATCACTCTAAGACTACACGCTCTAAACTACACAATTATCTTGGATACGAAGACAGCAAAGACAACTATGTAGCTAGCTAACACTACACTAATCAAGTCGTTCAGTTGAGTGTAATAGTTTCTACAGTGCTGCTATTCGGTAGACGGTGGACGTTTGCTAGCTGGCTAGCTGCTGGGCAGATAGCAGTGTAGACTACGTTAGGACGACGAAATACGAAGTTGCAATAGAAGTGCTGACTGTTTCACTTTGTTGTCCTCTTTCTTTTCCTTTTTCTTCTGTCCTTCTTTTGTCCTTATTTTGTCTTCCTTTCTTCTGTTAACTAGATATTTTTTGTTGTTATTCTTTGTAAGCTAGCTAGCTTCTTCCAGGAGAGTCCCTAGCAACTGCTTAGCAACAAGTAAACAATTCTGCTAGCAATTCACCTAGCTAAGATAACTGTACAATTTTATGAAAAAAATAGTTAATTTTTCAAAAGCCTGTCTTGTTTAGTTTGTTCCTTGTTTTGTCTTCTATTGAGTCTTGCAGTTTTCTCTTGATTTTTTCGATGTACTTCACTCTAAAAAAACATTTAAATCTCAATAAATACAGGAGCTCATTTTTCAGCAGCTGCTCAATTTAGAACATTTCGTATTGGGGTTTGCATTAATTAGGAGTGTGTATTTATTAGGGGTGTGTCTAGTTAGGCTTGGCTGCCTGAGGCGATTCCTAATTGGAGTCAGCTGATTCTAGTTGTCTCGGATTGGGAACCGTATTTAGGTAGCCTGTGTGTGCGTTGTATTTCGTGGGTGATTGTACCTGTCTTAGTGTTAGTCACCAGATAGGCCACTGACCAGGTGGCGAATCGCATCTCTGCATGTCTGGCAGACATATCAGTGTAGATGACGGATCACCACCTCAAGCTGAACCTCGGCAAGACGGAGCTGCTCTTCCTCCCGGGGAAGGACTGCCCGTTCCATGATCTCGCCATCACGGTTGACAACTCCATTGTGTCCTCCTCCCAGAGCGCTAAGAACCTTGGTGTGATCCTGGACAACACCCTGTCGTTCTCAACCAACATCAAGGCGGTGGCCCGTTCCTGTAGGTTCATGCTCTACAACATCCGCAGAGTACGACCCTGCCTCACACAGGAAGCGGCGCAGGTCCTAATCCAGGCACTTGTCATCTCCCGTCTGGATTACTGCAACTCGCTGTTGGCTGGGCTCCCTGCCTGTGCCATTAAACCCCTTCAACTCATCCAGAACGCCGCAGCCCGTCTGGTGTTCAACCTTCCCAAGTTCTCTCACGTCACCCCGCTCCTCCGTTCTCTCCACTGGCTTCCAGTTGAAGCTCGCATCCGCTACAAGACCATGGTGCTTGCCTACGGAGCTGTGAGGGGAACGGCACCTCAGTACCTCCAGGCTCTGATCAGGCCCTACACCCAAACAAGGGCACTGCGTTCATCCACCTCTGGCCTGCTCGCCTCCCTACCACTGAGGAAGTACAGCTCCCGCTCAGCCCAGTCAAAGCTGTTCGCTGCTCTGGCCCCCCAATGGTGGAACAAACTCCCTCACGACGCCAGGACAGCGGAGTCAATCACCACCTTCCGGAGACACCTGAAACCCCACCTCTTTAAGGAATACCTAGGATAGGATAAGTATCCCCCCCCCTTTAAGATTTAGATGCACTATTGTAAAGTGACTGTTCCACTGGATCTCATAAGGTGAATGCACCAATTTGTAAGTCGCTCTGGATAAGAGCGTCTGCTAAATGACTTAAATGTAAATGTAAATGTAATTAGTTTCATTCGTTTGTTGTTTTCTTCTTCCGTTATTTCATGTACCGTATTAGCTTCATTAAAAGTCATGAGTAACCTACACGCTGCATTTCGGTCTGACTTTCTACAAACAACAGACGAAGATCATTACACCAAGCTGTTTAATGGCACAGTCGACTTAGTGTATGTAAACTTCTGACCCACTGGAATTGTGATACAGTAAATTATAAGTTAAATAATCTGTCTGTAAACAATTGTTGAAAAAATGACTTGTGTCAGGCACAAAGTAGATGTCCTAACCGACTTGCCAATATTATAGTTTGTTAACACTACATTTGTGGAGTGGTTGAAAAACAAGTTTTAATGACCCCAACCTAAGTGTATGTAAACTTCTGACTTCAAGTATATGTCTTTCCATCCTTTTATCCATTTATCAATATGTTTTAGAGAGAGCCATACCATTTGTGTGCTCATGCATTTCAGTTGGTATTAACTGCTGTGTGGGTGTAATTGAACATGAACTTGAACTAGACCTAAACTGCTAGTTTCTGTAGGCTGACTCGTTGTCAGTGGATCTGTTTAGGCTGCCTTCTACAGTAGATTGTGTCTCTGTGGCCTGTTCTCTCTCTCCAGACTGCAGGAGGCTTGTGGCTGGGTGGATGAGCTGGGAGCCAGGGGGGGATGTAACCTCCTCCAGGCCCTGAAGAGAGGCCTTGGCCTGGACTGCACTCAGCTTGACTCCTTGGTCATCGTCCTGGGCTCCAGGTGAATCAACTTCAACAGGACAGTGATGTAGTGGGACTGATGATGAAAGTACAGCAATAACTACATTGGGTTGTACACTATCTACACATTGGGTTGTATTTATTATTATCATGTCATTTTTAAGGGACAAATCAGAGGGCAGTGTTATGACGATCTTATGATGAAAGTACCAATCAGATAGCGGGCTTATGACTATGCCTTTTTGAAGTGACCAATCGGAGAGTGGGGTTATGACAATGTCATTATAAAGAGACCGATCAGAAAGCAGGGTTATTCTTCCACATAACAAGTAACAAGTCCCCTGTGTTTGATGATAGTACCTCCTCCTCTGACTTCTCTCCTTTCCTCTCTCTAGCCCTGACCAGACCGCAGATGCCCTCTTTGATTATGTAGGACAAAGCATTTTGGGAAGGACGTTGTTGATCCATGTGGTGTCCTACTGTAGCATTAGCCCTCTGACCATTGTGAGTCAAACTGCTGGACCTTCAGGTCACCAACAATCATATGTTTTTATTAATAGAGGGACAGATTTACTAAACTTTCTAACCTGTGAAAAGTTTGGTCAATGATTCACTGTGTCTCTGCCTCAAACAGACAACTGTAAAGAGACTAGCTGAAGTTACACAGGGACGCCACCACATCTTCTCAGCTTCCCTGGTAACCTGTCTGTCCTGACTGTGCTATTTGGGTTTGTGTTTTAGTGTGTTGTGGTCAAAAAAAACTTTCCCTGCTGTTTGTGTGTGTGGTGTGTGTCTGTGTGTGTATCAGGGTGTAGTAGACAGCAGTACA
>NW_025746095.1:122500-171511 GCF_021184085.1 Oncorhynchus gorbuscha
ACACACACACACACACACACACACACACACACACACACACACACACACACACACACACACACACACACACACACCACAGGAGGTTGGTGCCACCTTAATTGGGTAGGACAGGTGTGTAGTAATGGCTGGAGCAGAATAAGTGGAATGGAATGAAATACGTCAAACACATGGTTTCCATGGTTTCCATGTGTTGATGCCATTCCATCTGCTCCGTTCCAGACATTATTATGAGCCGTCCTACTCTCAGCAGCCTCCACTGACACACACACACACACACACACACACACACACACACACACACACACACACACACACACACACACACACACACACACACACACACACACACACACACACGCATGCAGAAACACACACACATGTAGAATCACCATTTGATAGCACATTGAGCTCACATGAATCCAATCACAATGCTGCATGTTCTAATCTTTGATCAGACACCTCTTTGACATGACAAGCCTGTACACTCCTACACTCTCTCACCTCCACTCCCCCAATCTCCACTTTATTCATGTGTGATTTGCTTATGTTCTGCATGAGAATAGATCTAATTGATTTGGTTGTCAAAGCCTCTCCGTGCATTAGCACGTCTATCTGCCTCGCAGCCCGTGACCTCACCTCACCACATCTGTTTTGAACAGACATTTGCATGATGGGATGTTTAATAGAGTTAATAGAGTGGAATGACTCACTCTAATAAGAATCCAAATGATATCCCTGCTCATTCTCATCGAGATAGAAAAAGCCTGGGGTCTTAGTTAATTGTCGGAGTTCAATCTATTTATAATACAGATTGGATGTGGTATTGAAATATAGAGTTGTTACTGGAATTGATGTGCATATGCTGTATGTGGATGATGTTTCTGTAGTATGTGCAGTACATTGCAGAGTACATTGTTGCATGTTGTGATCCCTAATCTATCTCGTTGTTGTCCCTTCACTGTCAGTTGACAAGGTTACAATGGAGTTGTATGGTTGGTTGTTTGTGGCATCACCAGCACTCAAGTTTCACTTTTTATAGTCACGTGTACAAGTACAGTGAAATGCCTTTCTTTCAAGCTCTTTTCCAACACCGCAGTAATCATTATCAGTAGTACTATCAAATAAAGTAGAACAAAAACACACAAGAAAATAGAATAACAAGAAGAACATGAAAAAGTAAGTAAGCTGCAGTTTATACAGGGTCAGTTTAGGGTCAGTTTATACAGGGTCAGTTTATACAGGGTCAGTTTATACAGGGTCAGGTTAGGGTCAGTTTATACAGGGTCAGTTTATACAGGGTCAGTTTAGGGTCAGTTTATACAGGGTCAGTTTATACAGGGTCAGTTTATACAGGGTCAGTTTATACAGGGTCAGTTTAGGGTCAGTTTATACAGGGTCAGTTTATACAGGGTCAGTTTATACAGGGTCAGTTTATACAGGGTCAGTTTAGGGTCAGTTTATACAGGGTCAGTTTATACAGGGTCAGTTTATACAGGGTCAGTTTAGGGTCAGTTTATACAGGGTCAGTTTAGGGTCAGTTTATACAGGGTCAGTTTATACAGGGTCAGTTAATACAGGGTCAGTTTATACAGGGTCAGTTTATACAGGGTCAGTTTAGGGTCAGTTTATACAGGGTCAGTTTATACAGGGTCAGTTTATACAGGGTCAGTTTATACAGGGTCAGTTTAGGGTCAGTTTATACAGGGTCAGTTTATACAGGGTCAGTTTATACAGGGTCAGTTTAGGGTCAGTTTATACAGGGTCAGTTTAGGGTCAGTTTATACAGGGTCAGTTTAGGGTCAGTTTATACAGGGTCAGTTTATACAGGGTCAGTTTATACAGGGTCAGTTTATACAGGGTCAGTTTAGGGTCAGTTTATACAGGTCAGTTTATACAGGTCAGTTTAGGGTCAGTTTATACAGGGTCAGTTTATACAGGTCAGTTTATACAGGGTCAGTTTATACAGGGTCAGTTTATACAGGGTCAGTTTAGGGTCAGTTTATACAGGGTCAGTTTATACAGGGTCAGTTTATACAGGGTCAGTTTAGGGTCAGTTTATACAGGGTCAGTTTATACAGGTCAGTTTATACAGGTCAGTTTAGGGTCAGTTTATACAGGGTCAGTTTATACAGGTCAGTTTATACAGGGTCAGTTTATACAGGGTCAGTTTATACAGGGTCAGTTTATACAGGTTCAGTTTAGGGTCAGTTTATACAGGGTCAGTTTATACAGGGTCAGTTTATACAGGGTCAGTTTATACAGGGTCAGTTTATACAGGGTCAGTTTAGGGTCAGTTTATACAGGGTCAGTTTATACAGGGTCAGTTTATACAGGGTCAGTTTATACAGGGTCAGTTTAGGGTCAGTTTATACAGGGTCAGTTTATACAGGGTCAGTTTAGGGTCAGTTTATACAGGGTCAGTTTAGGGTCAGTTTATACAGGGTCAGTTTATACAGGGTCAGTTTAGGGTCAGTTTATACAGGGTCAGTTTAGGGTCAGTTTATACAGGGTCAGTTTAGGGTCAGTTCCAATACCATATTTACAATGTGCAGGGATACTGGAGTGGTACAGGTAGATATGTAGGTAGATGTGTATAGGGGTAAGGTGACGAGGCATCAGGATACATGATCAACAGAGTAGCAGCCTCATATATCAGGATTGTATTTGCATGTGTGTGTGTGGAGTCAGTATGAATGTGTGTGTGTTTGTGTGTGTAGAGTCAGTATGAATGTGTATGAATGTGTGTGTGGAGTCAGTATGAATGTGTGTGTGTGTTTGTGTGTGTAGAGTCAGTATGAATGTGTATGAATGTGTGTGTGGAGTCAGTATGAATGTGTGTGTGTTTGTGTGTGTAGAGTCAGTATGAATGTGTATGAATGTGTGTGTGGAGTCAGTATGAATGTGTATGAATGTGTGTGTGTGTTTGTGTGTGTAGAGTCAGTATGAATGTGTATGAATGTGTGTGTAGAGTCAGTATGAATGTGTGTGTGTGTTTGTGTGTGTAGAGTCAGTATGAATGTGTATGAATGTGTGTGTGGAGTCAGTATGAATGTGTGTGTGTTTGTGTGTGTAGAGTCAGTATGAATGTGTATGAATGTGTGTGTGTGTGGAGTCAGTATGAATGTGTGTGTGTGTGTAGAGTCAGTATGAATGTGTGTGTGGTGTGGGCGTGTGTGTGTGTAAGGTCAGTATGAATGTGTTTGTGTGTAGAGTCAGTATGAATGTGTGTGTGTGTGTATGTGTGTGTAGAGTCAGTATTAGTGTGTGTGTGGTGTGGGCGTGTGTGTGTGTGTGTAAGGTCAGTATGAATGTGTTTGTGTGTAGAGTCAGTATGAATGTGTGTGTGTGTGTGTGTGTATGTGTGTGTAGAGTCAGTATTAGTGTGTGTGTGTGTGTGTGTGTGTGTGTGTGTGTGTGTGTGTGTGTGTGTGTGTGTGTGTGTGTGTGTGTGTGTGTGTGTGTGTGTGTGTGTGTGTGTGTGTGTGTGTGTGTGTGTGTGTGTGTGTGTGTGTGTGTGTGTGTGTGTGTGTGTGTAGAGTCAGTATGAATATGTGTGTGTGTGTGTGTAGAGTAAGTATGATTGTGTGTGTGTATGCAACAGTATAAATTTAGACCGTCCCCTCGCCCATACCCGGGCGCGAACCAGGGACCCTCTGCACACATCAACAACAGTCACCCTTGAAGCATGGTTACCCATCGCTCCACAAAAGCTGCGGCCCTTGCAGAGCAAGGGGAACCACTACTTCAAGGTCTCAGAGCAAGTGACGTCACCAATTGAAACGCTATTTAGCACGCACAACCGCTAACTATTTAACATCCGTTACACTCACCCCCCTTTTGACCTCCTCCTTTTCCGCAGCAACCAGTGATCCAGGTCAACAGCATCAATGTAACAGTATAAATTTAGACCGTCCCCTCGCCCATACCCGGGCGCAAACCAGGGACCCTCTGCACACATCAACAACAGTCACCCATGAAGCATCGTTACCCATCGCTCCACAAAAGCTGCGGCCCTTGCAGAGCAAGGGGAACCACTACTTCAAGGTCTCAGAGCAAGTGACGTCACCGATTGAAACGCTATTTAGTGCGCACCACAGCTAAATAGCTAGCTATTTCACATCCGTTACATGTAGAGTCAGTATGATTGTGTGTGTGTAGAGTCAGTATGAATGTGTGTGTCGAGTCAGTATGAATGTGTGTGTGTCGAGTCAGTATGAATGTGTGTGTGTCGAGTCAGTATGAATGTGTGTGTGTCGAGTCAGTATGAATGTGTGTGTGTAGAGTCAGTATGAATGTGTGTGTGTAGAGTCAGTATGAATGTGTGTGTGTAGAGTCAGTATGAATGTGTGTGTGTAGAGTCAGTATGAATGTGTGTGTGTAGAGTCAGTATGAATGTGTCAGTCAGTATGAATGTGTGTGTGTAGAGTCAGTATGAATGTGTGTGTGTAGAGTCAGTATGAATGTGTGTGTGTAGAGTCAGTATGAATGTGTGTGTGTAGAGTCAGTATGAATGTGTGTGTGTAGAGTCAGTATGAATGTGTGTGTGTAGAGTCAGTATGAATGTGTGTGTGTAGAGTCAGTATGAATGTGTGTGTGTAGAGTCAGTATGAATGTGTGTGTGTAGAGTCAGTATGAATGTGTGTGTGTAGAGTCAGTATGAAATGTGTGTGTAGAGTCAGTATGAATGTGTGTGTGTAGAGTCAGTATGAATGTGTGTGTGTAGAGTCAGTATGAATGTGTGTGTGTAGAGTCAGTATGAATGTGTGTGTGTAGAGTCAGTATGAATGTGTGTGTGTAGAGTCAGTATGAATGTGTGTGTAGAGTCAGTATGAGTGTGTAGATGATGAATGTGTGTGTGTAGAGTCAGTATGAATATGTGTGTGTGTAGAGTCAGTATGAATGTGTGTGTGTAGAGTCAGTATGAATGTGTGTGTGTAGAGTCAGTATGAATATGTGTGTGTGTAGAGTCAGTATGAATATGTGTGTGTGTAGAGTCAGTATGAATGTGTGTGTGTAGAGTCAGTATGAATGTGTGTGTGTAGAGTCAGTATGAATGTGTGTGTGTAGAGTCAGTATGAATGTGTGTTTGAGTCCCTGTACTGTATATTTTCACTCTTTCTTTCCTTTCATACATTTGAGATGAATGTATAATATGTTAATATGCTTGTAGGTTGATATGTTTCCGGTCTTCACCCCTCTACTACGTGTTATAGTTTTTAATATCAGTCCTCCACATTGCTTTGATTCAAGTTGGCATGTGGCGCCCATATCTCTAGAACTTCTTCACCTTTAACATTCTTCATTTCTCGGTTTCAAGTTGTCATCACTCTCTCTCCTCTGTTTCTTCCCCACTATCAGTCTGAAGAAGACATATCCTGTCCTCTCTCAGATCAGTTGTACAAGTTTTTACAGAGTTCCTTCTTCTACCATACAAGACGTTGTTTCAAGGTTGTCATTGTGTTCCTCTCTGCAGTACTATACAGTGTGTAGTATAATAATTCCACTGTGTTCTACTTGTCTTTCTGTCCTCTGTTAGGTTCGGCTCAGCTGTCAGAGCTTGGAGGGAGAGGTTGGCCCTCACCTCACCAGAGAACCTGCAGGAAGCCTGGCAGTAAGGTCCTCAAAGTGTGTGTGTGCATGTGTAAGCCTGGCTGCGAGGCGGTCTGATGTTTCTGTATAGTGTCTCTGCTTTTGAGGGCTCTATGCTGTTCTCTCTCTCTCTCTTTGCCTAGTCTCTAGCTCTACTTCAGGAGGGAGGCAGTTCTCTGCCTGTATGGAGACCGGAGAGATTACACATAGTGCTTTTGTCACATGCTATGCAGTGACGTCTTTCAAAAGTATTTCAAAGTGCGTGTGTGTGCATCCGTATCAAATCAAATCAAACTTTATTTGTCACATGCGCCGAATACAACAAGTGTAGACTACCGTGAAATGTTTACTTAAAAGCCCTTAACCAACAGTGCAGTTCAAGAAGAGTTAAGAAAATATTTACCAAGTAGACTAAAATAAAAAGTAACACAATAAGAATATAAATAACGAGGCTATATACAGGGAGCACCGGTACCGAGTCAATGTACTGGGGTACAGGCTAGTTGAGGTAATCTGTACATGTAGGTGGGGGTGAAGTGACTATTCATAGACAATAAACAGCGAGTAGCAGCAGTGTACAAAAGGGAGGGGGGAGGGTGGTCAATGTAAATTGTCCGGTGGCAATTTTATTAATTGTTCAGCAGTCTTATGGCTTGGGGGTAGAAGCTGTTGAGGAGCCTTTTTGTCCTAGACTTGGCACTCTGGTACTGCTTGCAGTGCGGTAGCAGAGTAAACAGTCTATAACTTGGGTGACTGGAGTCTCTGACAATTTTATGGGCTTTCCTCTGACACCGCCTATTATATAGGTCCCGGATGGCAGGAAGCTTGGCCCCAGTGATGCCCCAGTTGCCATACCAGGCAGTGATGCAACCGGTCAGGATGCTCTCGATGATGCAGCTGTAGAACCTTTTGATGATCTGGGGACCAATGGCAAATCTTTTCAGTCTCCTGAGGGGGAATAGGTTTGGTTGTACCCTCGTCACGACTGTCTTGGTGTGTTTAGAACATGATAGTTTGTTGGTGATGTGGACATCAAGGAACTTGTATGTCTCGACCCGCTCCACTACAGCCTCGTCTATGTTAATGAGGCCTGTTCGGCCCACCTTTTCCTGTAGTCCACGATCAGCTCCTTTGTCTTGCTCACATTGAGGGAGAGGTCGTTGTTGTCCTGGCACCACACTGCCAATTTGACCTCCTCCCTACAGGCTCATCGTTGTCGGTGATCAGGCCTACCACTGTTGTCATCAGCAAAGTTAATGATGGTGTTGGAGTCGTGTTTAGCCACGCAGTCGTGGGTGAACATGGAATACAGGAGGGGACTAAGTACACACCCCTGAGGGGCACCAGTGTTAAGGATCAGCGTGGCAGACGTGTTGTTGCCTTCTCTTACCACCATGGGGCAGCCCTTCAGGAAGTCCAGGATCCTTAGCTTAGTGATGAGCTTCATGGGCACTATGGTGTTGAACGCTGAGCTGTAGTCAATGAACAGAATTCTCACATAGGTGTTCCATTTGTCCAGGTGGGAAAGGGCAGTGTGGAGTGCGATTGAGATTGTGTCATCTGGATCTGTTGGGACATTATGCGAATTGGAGTGGGTCTAGGGTGTCCGGGAGGATGATGTTGATATGAGCCATGACCAGCCTTTCAAAGCACTTCATGGCTACCGATGTGAGTGTTATGGGGCGGTAATCATTTAGGCAGGTTTCCTTCCCTTCCTTGGGCACAGGGACTATGGTGGTCTGCTTGAAACATGTAGGTTTTACAGACTCTGTCAGGGAGAGGTTGAAAATGTCAGTAAAGACACTTGACAGTTGGTGCGTGCATGCTTTGAGTACACGTCCTGGTAATCAGTCTGGCCAGCGGCTTTGTGAATGTTGACATGTTTAAAGGTTTTGTTCACACCAGCTACTGAGAGCGTTATCACACAGTCATCCAGAACAGCTGGTGCTCTCGAGCATAAAAGGCATTTAGCTCGTCTGGTAGGCTCGTGTCACTGGGAAGCTCGCGTCTGGGTTTCCCTTTGTAGTCCGTAATAGTTTTCAAGCCCTCCCATGTCTGACGAGTGTCAGAGCCGGTGTAGTAGCATTCAATCTTAATCCTGTATTGACGCTTTGCTTGTTTGATGGTGTGTGCGTTTGCGTGTGCATGTGCCTTTGTGTGTATTTGTGAGTGTGCGTACAAGCATGCTTGCATGTGTGTTTGCGTGGCTGCACACGGATATGTATGGCTCTGACCATGTGTCTCTTTCTCTCCTCCAGGTGGGTCCAGGGTTTACAGTGTTCAGGGAGCAGGAACACCATGGCTGCTCTGAGGCTGTCTCTGGAGGGGGACCTCAATAGTGGGGCACCCTCCCTCTCTCCCGCTCCTCTTCTCCCTCCATCCCCCCCTCTCACCCAGGGCCTCTACCTCTTCACCAGTGGATTGCCTGACCAGGAAATTGTATGACACTGTCCTGGCAACAGTTATATCAATTGGTGATGATGACTCATGACGGTGAACATTAGAACTGGTATAAGAAGAGCTGATATGAAATCAGTTATTTAGCCGCAGAGAGTAACCATACTGTTACATTGGTCGCACTTCATCCCTGGGGCGGCAGGGTAGCCTAGTGGTTAGAGCGTTGGACTAGTAACTGGAAGGTTGCAAGTTCAAACCCCTGAGCCGACAAGGTACAAATCTGTCCTTTTGCCCCTGAACAGGCAGTTAACCCACTGTTCCTAGGCTGTTATTGAAAATAAGAATTTGTTCTTAACTGACTTGCCTGGTTAAATAAAGGTAAAAAAATATATATAAAAAACAGGGCACTATAACAGAGACATGCTTCCCTCTGGTGCCCTCTGCTGCTGGAAGCGAGTTAATGCACTAGCTAGGTGTCACTGATATAATGTGCCTACATATTCATATGCCCGTGCTTGTTGTCTGGCAGCTGTGCGTTTCTATGAACATGTGAATAAATGTTTTATTTAAAAAAAACTCTTCTCTCGAAAAGTCAAATGAATAACAATCAATCCAGAACAAGTCTCTTGTTGCTCTGTTCCCAGGCAACGGTGTCTTCATATGTGTCAGAGTGCTGCAGTGGCCGGCCTCTACGTCTCCACATCTGTCTGTTGACTGGAGAGGAGACAGAGGGACAGACAGAGGCACAGACAGGGGGTTGCCCTCCACCTCGCCATGCCACCAGGGAGGAGACTGCGGGGGCACTGAGGGAACTGGCACAAGCTGGCAACGGACGCTTCCACTGGATCAGTGAGACAGGTACGCGAGAATTCACACACACACAATCTTCATGAAGACTTCAAAAAGTGCCATGGAAAAATAGATTACTCCACTATCAAGTGGCACCTTGAAGAAATGAGCACCAGGGATGACAGTAGAAGTAGAAACACTTACCCACCACAGAGGTGATTACTTCCTGGAGGGGCTACCAGCCAGCTGTGTGAACCCACTTATCCCCCAGCTAATGGCCTATTCAACAGATACTCCTTCTATACAGTGTGTGTGTGTGTGTGTGTGTGTGTGTGTGTGTGTGTGTGTGTGTGTGTGTGTGTGTGTGTGTGTGTGTGTGTGTGTGTGTGTGTGTGTGTGTGTGTGTGTGTGTGTGTGTGTGTGTGTGTGTGTGTGTGTGTGATGCTGGGTGGAAACCCTGAGCCCTGGTCTGTCCTGTCCTCTCACTGCAGGCATCCTGGAGAGCGATGACATAACTGCTCTGATTGGAGAGATGGAGAGGGCTGCTAATTATTGGCAGAAGGTGAGATTGGAACAGCATGGGGAAGGGAGAGTGCTAAACAGCAGCAACAACAATGGCTTACACACAGATCTGTCCTAAACTACTCAAAATATTTAGATTCAGATACTAGTCATATGTATTGACAACATACTGTAAGGTATTCTGTTTATATTATTTTAATGGAGAAAAAAATATTCAACCACTTTAACATTGTAAGACTGTCATTGCAAATATATCCATTGCTAGTTAAAGGATGATCTGTATTTCTGTGTGTGGCTCCAGAGCGCCATGCTGGTGGACTCCTTGACCCAGAAGTCTGACTGTAGGTGCCCAGGGGAGGATCCCTCTCCTGGGGACAAAGCTCCGGCCCAGTCCCCCCTGGCCTGGAGACGCAGAGACAGACCACTGCCCCCACCGCGACCCACAGCACTCACCCTCGCCAGGCTGGTTAGTATTACACACATACGCATTGATGTACGAACACACACACAAACACACAATAATATTTGATCTTCTTTGTCCTCTCTCATTTCAACATCAAACAGCACTTTCAACATTTCTTTCTCAACCAACTCACAACTAACAAATAGAATATCAGATGAAAGATTATTTTAGAATTGCCTCATCTTGGGCCGAGACAAAGTAGGATGCTAATAAATATGGAGTGGATATTATAATGTTTTGTGTCGATGCTACATAAGACCGCATTTATGTAGATTATATAAACATATGTAGGGCATTATGACGATTATATAAACATATGTAGGGCATTATGACGATTATATAAACATATGTAGGGCATTATGACGATTATATAAACATATGTAGGGCATTATGACGCTTTATGCCATGCAAATCAAGGTTTTATGATGCTTTATACTGCATATCACCACTCCAAGTGAAGGTTTACATACGTTTTTATTTTCTGCTGACAGCAAATGAAGGAAGGCCGAACAAACGAGCATTCCTCCTCTCAGAAGGCTCTCGCATGGCATCCCAGCAGTGCCACATCTACTATCCCACCGGGTGAGTCAGCATTCTTGCCTGGTTAAACCAGACTGAATCAGTTTTAATGCCAGGCTGGAAGTTTACCAGCGGTATCTAGGTTAACTTCCCCTGTGGGTGACTGACAGTTCAGTGGAGTGAAGGTTCTATCTCAGGTGAGTGTCAGGCAGGGGCTAGAGCAGGGCCCAGTTCATTAGGCACCAAACGGAAACAAACAGTCGAAAACATGGAATGCCAGACAGAGCAACTGTCATCTTTCTGTACCACAGCGAGTGCAGTAAGTACCAGTTCACTGCTGCTCCTGTCCCAACCCCAGTCAAAGTGAGTGCCAGACTCAAAGTTAATCAACTATTAAACAAATGGAGGGTGGCTCCAGTTCATCAAAGTCCTTTACATGAGGAATTAAATCCATGTTGGTTCGGTAAGGAGTTACCCGTATTTCCAACTGGTTTGTTGACCTTCACTTTATCTTTCTCTCTACAGATGCTTTGTATCTTCTAGATGCTTTTAAAGATGTGAAGAGTAGACTAGTGCATTTGTCCCAAATGGCACCCTTTTCCCTACAGTACCAGTCAAAAGTTTGGACACATCTACTCATTCAAGGGTTTTTCTTTATTTTTTACTATTTTCTACATTGTAGAATAATAGTGAAGTCATCAAAACTATGAAATAACACATATGGAATCATGTAGTAACCAAAAAAGTGTTAATCAAATCAAAATATATTTTATATTTGAGATTCTTCAAAGTAGCCACCCTTTGCCTTGATGCCAGCTTTGCACACTCTTGGCGTTCTCTCAACTAGCTTCCCCTCAGGTACATCATCACCCCGTTAGCCAGGGTTAACGTTTCTCCCCTCAGGTACATCATCACCCAGTCAGCCAGGGTTAACGTTTCTCCCCTCAGGTACATCATCACCCAGTCAGCCAGGGTTAGGGTTTCTCCCCTCAGGTACATCATCACCCAGTCAGCCAGGGTTAACGTTTCTCCCCTCAGGTACATCATCACCCAGTCAGCCAGGGTTAACGTTTCTCCCCTCAGGTACATCATCACCCAGTCAGCCAGGGTTAGGGTTTCTCCCCTCAGGTACATCATCACCCAGTCAGCCAGGGTTAACGTTTCTCCCCTCAGGTACATCATCACCCAGTCAGCCAGGGTTAACGTTTCTCCCCTCAGGTACATCATCACCCAGTCAGCCAGGGTTAACGTTTCTCCCCTCAGATACATCATCACCCAGTCAGCCAGGGTTAGGGTTTCTCCCCTCAGGTACATCATCACCCAGTCAGCCAGGGTTAACGTTTCTCCCCTCAGGTACATCATCACCCAGTCAGCCAGGGTTAGGGTTTCTCCCCTCAGGTACATCATCACCCAGTCAGCCAGGGTTAGGGTTTCTCCCCTCAGGTACATCATCACCCAGTCAGCCAGGGTTTCTCCCCTCAGGTACATCATCACCCAGTCAGCCAGGGTTAACGTTTCTCCCCTCAGGTACATCATCACCCCATCAGCCAGGGTTAGGGTTTCTCCCTCAGTTTCTCCCTCAGGTACATCATCAGGTACATACATCATCATCATCCCCAGTCAGCCAGGGTTAGGGTTTCTCCCCTCAGGTACATCATCACCCCATCAGCCAGGGTTAGGGTTGTTTCTCCCCTCAGGTACATCATCACCCAGTCAGCCAGGGTTAGGGTTTCTCCCCTCAGGTACATCATCACCCCATCAGCCAGGGTTAGGGTTTCTCCCCTCAGGTACATCATCACCCAGTCAGCCAGGGTTAGGGTTTCTCCCCTCAGGTACATCATCACCCAGTCAGCCAGGGTTAGGGTTTCTCCCCTCAGGTACATCATCACCCAGTCAGCCAGGGTTAGGGTTTCTCCCCTCAGGTACATCATCACCCCATCAGCCAGGGTTAGGGTTTCTCCCCTCAGGTACATCATCACCCCATCAGCCAGGGTTAGGGTTTCTCAGCCCCCTCAGGTACATCATCACCCAGTCAGCCAGGGTTAGGGTTTCTCCCCTCAGGTACATCATCACCCCAGTCAGCCAGGGTTAGGGTTTCTCCCCTCAGGTACATACATCATCACCCCATCAGCCAGGGTTAGGGTTTCTCCCCTCAGGTACATCATCACCCCAGTCAGCCAGGGTTAGGGTTTCTCCCCTCAGGTACATCATCACCCCATCAGCCAGGGTTAGGGTTTCTCCCCTCAGGTACATCATCACCCCATCAGCCAGGGTTAGGGTTTCTCCCCTCAGGTACATCATCACCCAGTCAGCCAGGGTTAGGGTTTCTCCCCTCAGGTACATCATCACCCCATCAGCCAGGGTTAGGGTTTCTCCCCTCAGGTACATCATCACCCCATCAGCCAGGGTTAGGGTTTCTCCCCTCAGGTACATCATCACCCCATCAGCCAGGGTTAGGGTTTCTCCCCTCAGGTACATCATCACCCAGTCAGCCAGGGTTAGGGTTTCTCCCCTCAGGTACATCATCACCCCATCAGCCAGGGTTAGGGTTTCTCCCCTCAGGTACATCATCACCCCATCAGCCAGGGTTAGGGTTTCTCCCCTCAGGTACATCATCACCCAGTCAGCCAGGGTTAGGGTTTCTCCCCTCAGGTACATCATCACCCAGTCAGCCAGGGTTAGGGTTTCTCCCCTCAGGTACATCATCACCCAGTCAGCCAGGGTTAGGGTTTCTCCCCTCAGGTACATCATCACCCAGTCAGCCAGGGTTAGGGTTTCTCCCCTCAGGTACATCATCACCCCATCAGCCAGGGTTAGGGGGTTTCTCCCCTCAGGTACATCATCACCCAGTCAGCCAGGGTTAGGGTTTCTCCCCTCAGGTACATCATCACCCAGTCAGCCAGGGTTAGGGTTTCTCCCCTCAGGTACATCATCACCCATCAGCCAGGGTTAGGGTTTCTCCCCTCAGGTACATCATCACCCAGTCAGCCAGGGTTAGGGTTTCTCAGGTACATCCCTCAGGTACATCATCACCCAGTCAGCCAGGGTTAGGGTTTCTCCCCTCAGGTACATCATCACCCAGTCAGCCAGGGTTAGGGTTTCTCCCCTCAGGTACATCATCACCCCAGTACATCATCACCCAGTCAGCCAGGGTTAGGGTTTCTCCCCTCAGGTACATCATCACCCAGTCAGCCAGGGTTAGGGTTTCTCCCCTCAGGTACATCATCACCCAGTCAGCCAGGGTTAGGGTTTCTCCCCTCAGGTACATCATCACCCAGTCAGCCAGGGTTAGGGTTTCTCCCCTCAGGTACATCATCACCCAGTCAGCCAGGGTTAGGGTTTCTCCCCTCAGGTACATCATCACCCAGTCAGCCAGGGTTAGGGTTTCTCCCCTCAGGTACATCATCACCCAGTCAGCCAGGGTTAGGGTTTCTCCCCTCAGGTACATCATCACCCAGTCAGCCAGGGTTAGGGTTTCTCCCCTCAGGTACATCATCACCCAGTCAGCCAGGGTTAGGGTTTCTCCCCTCAGGTACATCATCACCCAGTCAGCCAGGGTTAGGGTTTCTCCCCTCAGGTACATCATCACCCCGTCAGCCAGGGTTAGGGTTTCTCCCCTCAGTGTAATGAATGAAGGTTTCTCCCCTCAGTGTAATGAATGACCCGGCTCTATTTTTGAACTCTACTAAAACGTTACCTGTTTACCTCAGACTAGCTTTCTTGTTGTTATTGTTGTTGTTATTTTTAATATTTTTGTTTTCCCAGGGATCACACATGGATGAACTGTTGTGTTTTGATAATACAAAACTGCAGATGTTTTTATAGTTTGTATACAAAGGATCAGTGTTTTTTTGAAGTTTAAATGATTGTATGATGTAAAATTGATAAAGCCTTTTATAAGTTAGCTTGTTTGTTTCTTGTGTCTCCCCAGTCAGCCTATGACTGGTTGGGGTCCAGTAGAGACTAAAGCCAAGCAGAGGAAGCCTTCTCAGGTCACCCAGTCTGTGTTCTACCTGGAAGATGGTAACTTGGGTAAGTGTGTTTCTGTGTGTGTGTGTGTGTGTGTGTGTGTGTGTGTGTGTGTGTGTGTGTGTGTGTGTGTGTGTGTGTGTGTGTGTGTGTGTGTGTGTGTGTGTGTGTGTGTGTGTGTGTGTGTGTGTGTGTGTGTGTGTCGTTGACTTTTGGGTTGTGATTGTATTTTCCCTCTTGTCTTGACCAGGTTGGTGTTCAAGTCTTACCCCAAACCTAAAAGTGTACAGTCCATCCCCTTAGTGACTCTGCCAAAGCAGGAAGAGATCTTCTCGACCAAACGGGTGCAGTATCAGATATGCATGCCAATCATCAAGTCAACCAATCAGATTGCCATCTTGGGTTAGGGTTTCTCCCCTCAGGTCAAGTTTTCATCTAGCCCACCTCAGCCATAGGTTGTGTTTCTTTTTCTTCTAGATTGATCTTTTCATCACCCGTCTTATTTAAATGCTCTAATTATAAGGCTCTGTTAAGGCAATTGCTACAAATGTGGTGGGGGAGGGGCCAAGATACATTTTTCTCATATGTCTCTTGGCCCTGGCCTGTAGTGGCTGAAGATGTTCAGTATTAAGAGCCAGAAGCTTGACATCTATAAGCTGGTGTCTGGACCTGACTGTACTCATCATCAGCCCCATCAGTCCTCAGGGTTGCCAAATACTTCCATCTTCCCCAGTGTACACATCACCCATGTGAGTCAGGGAGAATGGTTCAATAACATCTTTTGGCATGAATACAAATTAAAATACTAGCAACTAAGTTCCAGTCAAATGCCAGGGCCAAATGGCAAAAAAATAATTACATTTGATTATAAATAATAAAGATATCAGCTTATCATCAGCTATCAGCCAGGGTTAGGGTTTCTGCTCCCCAGGTACATCATCCCCCTGGTCAGCCAGGGTTAGGGTTTCTCCCCTCAGGTCTCACTCTCTCGCTCCCTTCAGCCATCGTTAGGGTTCCTGCTCCCAGCTGTTCCTATTCCCCTAATCATCATTAGTCTTCCCATCAGCCAGGGTTCCCGATTTTCCCTGAGAGTCCCATCATCACCCAGTCAGCCAGGGTTTGGGTATTCCCCGTCATTGGTACATCATCACCCCATCAGCCAGGGTTAGGGTTTCTCCCCTCAGGTACATCATCACCCAGTCAGCCAGGGTTAGGTTTTCCCCTCAGGTACATCATCACCCAGTCAGCCAGGGTTAGGGTTTCTCCCCTCAGGTACATCATCACCCAGTCAGCCAGGGTTAGGGTTTCTCCTCCCAGGTACATCATCACCCCAGTCAGCCAGTAGGGTCTCCCCGTCTACATCATCACCCCATGCCAGGTTACTTCCTGGTTTCTCCCCTCAGGTACATCATCACCCAGTCAGCCAGGGTTAGGGTTTCTCCCCTCAGGTACATCATCACCCAGTCAGCCAGGGTTAGGGTTTCTCCCCTCAGGTACATCATCACCCAGTCAGCCAGGGTTAGGGTTTCTCCCCTCAGGTACATCATCACCCAGTCAGCCAGGGTTAGGGTTTCTCCCTCAGGTACATCATCACCCAGTCAGCCAGGGTTAGGGTTTCTCCACCCTCAGGTACATCATCACCCCAGGTTCCTTCAGATGGGACTCTTTGATTGCTTTCATCCGCATAGAACAGGTAGATCATCATCACCCAGTCAGCCAGGGTTAGGGTTTCTCCCCTCAGGTACATCATCACCTGGCATCAGCCAGGGTTAGGGTTTCTCCCCTCAGGTACATCATCACCCCAGTCAGCCAGGGTTAGGGTTTCTCCCCTCAGGTACATCATCAGCCCCAGTCAGCCAGGGTTAGGGTTTCTCCCCTCAGGTTCTTCATCTAGATCTTGCCAGGGTCCATCTACGCTGGACCCTCATCATCACCCCATCAGCCAGGGTTAGGGTTTCTCCCCTCAGGTACATCATCATTCCTTTCAGCCAGGGTTACGCCCATGTTTGCCTTAGATGGTAGTCATCTTCCCAGTATCAAATTTGAGACACTACCTTCACTCTCACAGTATCTGGTAACCTCAGGTACATCATCACCCAGTCAGCCAGGGTTAGGGTTTCTCCCTCAGGTACATCATCATCCCCAGTCAGCCAGGGTTAGGGTTTCTCCCCTCAGGTACATCATCACCCATCAGCCAGGGTTAGGTTTCTCCCCTCAGGTACATCATCACTTCCATCAGCCAGGGTTAGGGTTTCTCCCCTCAGGTACATCATCACCCAGTCAGCCAGGGTTAGGGTTTCTCCCCTCAGGTACATCATCCTTCCCATCAGCCAGGGGTTAGGGTTTCTCCCTCAGGTACATCATCACCCCATCAGCCAGGGTTAGGGTTTCTCCCCTCCTTATGTAAGGATCAGGGAGCCAGGGTTAGGGTTTTTCAGGTACATCTCACCAAAACAGGGTTAGGGTTTCTCCCAGACAGTGTAGCTTTCTTGCCATCAGCCATTGTTGTTGTTATTTTTGAATATGTTTTTGTTAAAACGTTAGGGATTTTTTACACACTGAGATGAACTGTTGTGTTTTGCGCCTTTTAATACAAAACTGCAGATGCTTTTTATGTTTGTTACTTTTCTGAGTTCCGTTATGAAGTTGAAGGATTCAGATGGATTTTTAAAATTGATGAAAGCCTTTTATGAGTTAGCTTGTTTGTTTTTGATGTCTCGTTGCAGATGTTTTTATGAGTTTTTATTGGGATGAGTAGCTTTTTTTCTAAAGTTTAAATGATTGTATGATGTAAAATTGATAAAGCCTTTTATAAGTTAGTTGTTTGTTTCTTGTGTCTCGTTCAGTAGAGCCTGTGACTGGTTATGATGGTCCAGTAAGACTAAAGCCAAGTAGCCTTCCAGGTCAGGTCTGTGCTACCTGGAAGTCTCAGGTGTGTTGTTTGTGTTTGGTGACCATAAGAACCTTGAGTACATGTTCTGCCAAACGACTTAATGCCCGTCAAGTCGTGTGTGTGTGTGTGTGTTTGTGTGTGTGTGTGTGTGTGTGTGTGTGTGTGTTTGTTCTTTTGGGTTGTGAGGGGATTCTGTGGGCGTTTGTCGGGTTGTCTTGTGAAAGACAGGTGCAAGTGTTCAAGTCTTACCCCAAACCTAAGTGTGTGTGTGTGTCACCCTTAGTGACTCTGCCAAAGCAGGAAGTGACTTTTGTACCCTCAGGGGTGACCAGTGTCAGTGTTCAAGTCTGCCCCAAACCTAAAAGTGGAAAGTCCATCCTGACTCTGCCAAAGCAGGAAGAGATCTCAGACCGCGGGCCAATTCCTTCTCGACCATGGTCTCAACCAGAACAGTATCTGATTTGATATGCATGCCAACTCATCAAGTCAACCAAACAGATTGATTAAGATCCAAAATAAAGGAGAGCCAGCACATAGTGTGCGGCCCTCCTTTATTTTCAAGTTTTCCACTCCGCTAGCCAGCACCTCACCTCATAGGTGTGTGTTTATTTTCTTCTAGATTGATCTATTCATCTAACGTCAGCCGTCTTATTTAAATGCTCTAATTATAAGTCGCTCTGATAAGGCAATGTGCTACAAATGTTGTCGGGGAGGGGCTGGACCATTTCTTCTCATCATGATTTCTCTCATTGTCTCCCTGGCCTGTAGTGGCTGAAGATGTTCAGTATTAAGAGGCAGAAGCTTGACATCTATAAGCTGGTGTCTGGACCTGACTGTACTCATCATAAGAAGCTGGTCCCTTCGGTCCTCAAGAGAGTGTCTCCCTCCAAATACTGCTCCATCTTCCCCAGTGTCCACATCAATGTGAGTCAGATTGGAGAATGGCTTCAATAACATCTTTTGGCATGAATACAAATTAAAATACTAGCAACTAAGTTCAATGCTGAGTACAAATGTCCAATGCGGCCAAATGGCGACCTGCAGTCTGTGGCCGCTTCTCCTGAAAACTATAATTACATTTGATTATAAATAATAAAGATATCAGCTTATCCAATCAGCTATCTATCCACTCCCATGCTGGTCTGAGCCTCATGTCTCTCTCTCTGTCTGTGGTTGTTGTTTCAGGGGATGGTGAAGCACCTGCAGCTGACTCCAGGAGAGTTAAAACAGTACCTTGCTCAGACTGAGAGACTCCTGCTGCGCTACATGCAGAGGCTGCAATGGCTGCTCTCCGGTATGCCTCTCTCTCTCACTCTATGTCTCTGTCACTGTCTCTGTATCTTTTTTGATTGAAGGTTGAAGAAACCCTAGTGTCTGGCTCCTTCCGCTCACTTCTTCCCCAGGTAGCAGGCGTGTGTTTGGGGCGGTGCTGGAGAGGGAGGTGTGTGTGCTGCTGGATGTGTCCGGCTCCATGGCTCCCTGCCTGGGGGAGCTGAAGACCAAGCTGGCCTCTCTCATCTGGGAACAGCTGCATCACAACACAGTCAGGTAAACTAAACCTAAAAAGCTTTCCTTACCCCTGGACACTTCCACTGTTGACTATCCCAGAAAAAGAATGAAAAAGGAACTCTGTGTTGGCCTAGACAAACAGGCTCACGTTTCTCCTTCTATCCACCTGTCTGTTTCATAGAGGGAAATTACAGGCAATGGTGACAGTAGAAATATAAATACAATCTTATTCTAGTTCTGTGGTTGTTACTACTGTAACTTAGGTTCATTATGTTCATATAACCATCTCACCCCTGCTACACAGACACCCATTGGTTATTGTCATATCTAACCCCAGACACCCTCTCTGACTGTGTCCCAGGTTCTCTCTGCTGGCGTTCTCCGAGGGGGTGAAGGTGTGGCGTCCGGCACTGCAGGAGCCTACAGAGGAGGCATGCCGCGACGCGGTGCAGTGGGCATATCAGCTCAACACCCATGGGGGAACCAACACTCTGGAGGCCCTGCAGGTGACGGGTTTAAGTAGTAACTGGCTATGTCATGTTATAACCTCCGTATGTATGTTGCCCAGACTGGCTGAGGGTTAGAGGATAGTGTGGGCCTGTACCTGCTGTTCTTGGTACATGGCATATGTCATGTTCACCAATTAGATGTATATATGTCATGTTATAACCTCTGTTTGTATGCTCCTTGTCATGTTGTAACCTCTGAATGTATGCTCCGTGTCATGTTATAACCTCTGTATGTATGCTCCTCAGACTGGCTGTGGGTTTGGGGACAGTGTGGGCCTGTACCTGCTGAGTGATGGGAAGCCAGATTCCAGCTGCAGCCTGGTGCTGAAAGAGACGGAGAGGCTGACCACAGGGAACCACAATACTATCCACACTGTCTCATTCAACTGCACAGACAGGTCTGACTATATGATTGTACATCGATTGATTTGTACATTTAATCTATTACACGATGACGCTCACTACGACCCACTATTACACTTCTGACAGCTCAGCCAATGACTTTCTGAAGAAACTGGCTCACCAAACTGGGGGTCGGTACCACCGTTGTCATGACAATGTGGATGCGCTCAGTGGGCTGTTGGAATCGGGCCTTAGTGATGGAGACGTGAGTAGACACACGCGCACACAAACACACGTACGCATGTATACACACCTGAGCGGCATAGCCTCTGTGCTATTAGTCAAACACTGAACCAGCTTTCCCTGTCTCATACCAGTCAGGGGTATGGAGGACACAGTAGAGACAGATATTGAAGTTTGAGGGACCTATTGTGAACTGATTCCAACAGGAACCTACCCTGCCGGCCCTCGAGGGAGATGACTTGAGGAGACTGGCTCAGGAAATTGACAAACTGAGACATTTCCGGAAGCAGGCACAGGTCTTCAGGTTTGTCTTACAGTGAGCAAATGGGTTAAATTTGGCATAAAAACTCTTGTCCATGACTGACCTTGACCTGTTTTTGACAGGGAAATCATTTTGGAAAAGAAGAATCCAGAGGAATCAACAAGAATCAATCAAACAGACTAGATTACTGTAAACCCAAGAATTTGACTTCAATGATTTTATATACACATTTGTAATTTAGATTTTCAATGACTCAATATATGAAGAAGGTGGTTGTTATGAGATTAAAACTGGTGTGCATGACTTTTGTCAGATTAACCATATACTGTACACAGTTCTATTTGACCTAATTTGGGTGTGCAGTATGCTTTGTTCAGATTGACAAAGCTCTGCTTTTCTTCATTTAAAACTAGAATGCTTAGTTGCTACATCCATTTTTTACTTATAAATGATTTCTATATATACCCATTGATTCTTGAAGAATATAATGTACTGTATAAATGCCTCATGAGCTTACTTCAACTGTCATACCCATCAGAAAGCTTGTTTTACTCCAATGTTTGTAAAAAAAAAGGTGAATGTGAACAAACACTATACAGCCTAAAGAGGCAGGGCTGACTGCTTGGTATTGTTTCTCTAGTTTGAAATAAAAACACCTAATAACCTTATTGTGTTATATTGTTTCTATGTACCAAACAACATATCGACATGAATAAAACAAATGATTCCATGATGTCTGTTATAAATAATATGAACACGTCTAATATGAACATGTCTAATATGAACAGGTCTAATATGAACAGGTCTAATATGAACATGCCTAATAAATATGAACATGTCTAATATGAACAGGTCTAATATGAACATGTCTTAATATGAACAGGTCTAATATGAACATGTCTTAATATGAACAGGTCTAATATGAACAGGTCTAATATGAACATGTCTAATATGAACATGTCTTAATATGAACAGGTCTTAATATGAACATGTCTAATATGAACAGGTCTAATATGAACAGGTCTAATATGAACATGTCTTAATATGAACAGGTTAATATGAACAGGTCTAATATGAACACGTCTAATATGAACATGTCTAATATGAACATGTCTAATATGAACAGGTCTAATATGAACACGTCTAATATGAACAGGTCTAATATGAACATGTCTTAATATGAACATGTCTAATATGAACATGTCTTAATATGAACACGTCTAATATGAACAGGTCTAATATGAACATGTCTTAATATGAACAGGTCTTAATATGAACAGGTCTTAATATGAACATGTCTAATATGAACAGGTCTAATATGAACAGGTCTAATATGAACATGTCTAATATGAACAGGTCTAATATGAACAGGTCTTAATATGAACATGTCTAATATGAACAGGTCTAATATGAACATGTCTTAATATGAACATGCCTAATAAATATGAACATGTCTAATATGAACATGTCTAATATGAACATGTCTTAATATGAATATGCCTAATATGAACATGCCTAATATGAACATGTCTAATATGAACATGCCTAATAAATATGAACATACCTAATATGAACATGCCTAATAAATATGAACATGCCTAATATGAACATGCCTAATAAATATGAACATGCCTAATATGAACATGCCTCATATGAACATGTTTAATATGAACATACCTAATATGAACATGCCTAATAAATATGAACATACCTAATATGAACATGCCTAATAAATACGAACATGCCTAATATGAACATGCCTCATATGAACATGTTTAATATGAACATGTTTAATATGAACATGCCTAATAAATATGAACATGCCTAATATGAACATGTTTAATATGAACATGTTTAATATGAACATGTTTAATATGAACATGTTTAATATGAACATGTTTAATATGAACATGCCTAATATGAACACGTCTAATATGAACATGTTTAATATGAACATGTTTAATATGAACATGCCTAATATGAACACGTCTAATATGAACATGTCTAATATGAACATGCCTAATATGAACATGCCTAATAAATACGAACATGCTTAATATGAACATGCCTCATATGAACATGTTTAATATGAACATGCCTAATATGAACATGTTTAATATGAACATGTTTAATATGAACATGTTTAATATGAACATGCCTAATATGAACACGTCTAATATGAACATGTCTAATATGAACATGCCTAATATGAACATGCCTAATAAATACGAACATGCCTAATATGAACATGCCTCATATGAACATGTTTAATATGAACATGTTTAATATGAACATGCCTAATAAATATGAACATGCCTAATATGAACATGTTTAATATGAACATGTTTAATATGAACATGCCTAATATGAACACGTCTAATATGAACATGTCTAATATGAACATGCCTAATATGAACATGCCTAATATGAACATGCCTAATATGAACATGTCTAATATGAACATGCCTAATATGAACATGCCTAATATGAACATGCCTAATATGAACATGTCTAATATGAACATGTCTAATATGAACATGTCTAATATGAACATGCCTAATATGAACATGCCTAATATGAACATGTCTTAATATGAACATGTCTAATATGAACAGGTCTAATATGAACATGTCTAATATGAACATGCCTAATAAATATGAACATGTTTAATATGAACATGTTTAATATGAACATGCCTAATATGAACACGTCTAATATGAACATGTCTAATATGAACATGCCTAATATGAACATGCCTAATAAATACGAACATGCCTAATATGAACATGCCTCATATGAACATGTTTAATATGAACATGTTTAATATGAACATGCCTAATAAATATGAACATGCCTAATATGAACATGTTTAATATGAACATGTTTAATATGAACATGCCTAATATGAACACGTCTAATATGAACATGTCTAATATGAACATGCCTAATATGAACATGCCTAATATGAACATGTCTTAATATGAACATGTCTAATATGAACAGGTCTAATATGAACATGTCTAATATGAACATGCCTAATAAATATGAACATGTCTAATATGAACATGTCTAATATGAGCAGGTTTAATATGAACATGACTAATATGAACATGTCTAATATGAACATGCCTAATATGAACATGCCTAATAAATACGAACATGCCTAATATGAACATGCCTCATATGAACATGTTTAATATGAACATGTTTAATATGAACATGCCTAATAAATATGAACATGCCTAATATGAACATGTTTAATATGAACATGTTTAATATGAACATGCCTAATATGAACATGCCTAATATGAACATGCCTAATATGAACATGCCTAATATGAACATGTTTAATATGAACATGCCTAATATGAACATGACTAATATGAACATGCCTAATATGAATATTATTGGGGCGCAGGGTATCCTAGGGGTTTGAGCGTTGGACTAGTAACCGGAAGGTTGCTTACAGCACTGAAAACCCAATCGTCCCACATTTCATCATGATCTTTGTGTCAAAAGGACATTTTTGACAAGTCAACACGGCTTCATACTGTTCACTTCCCAAGCACTGGGTCGACACACATGACACATTACAATGAAAGAATGAGGGTTGGGAAAGCTTTCCCAGTAAATATGACATTTTAAGGGGTAATGTGCAGTTGCTACATCCATTTTGGATTAGTAAATTAATTATATGTACCCATTGATTCTTGAAGAATATAACTTAGAAATGTCCAATGAGCTTAGTTCAACTGTCATACCCCATCAGAACCCAAAATATAAGCTTATTTTACCCCAGTGTTAGTAAACAAAGTAAATGTAAACAAACACTATACAGCCTCAAAACATAATCAAACTATAATGTTGATATCATGAATTACCAGTCCTGAATTTGAGAGTGGTTATATTTCTCCAATCCTGACCCTCAGCTTTTTACCAAAACATGAGCGGGGAAAGTATTTGGTATTGTTTCAACCGCTGATTGCCTGATTCCCGCTTTAAGGTGTTACGGTTTCATCAAGAAGCAAGCAGCTGAGCCAGCACTTGCAGAAGGATGCCGGGGAGTTGGGTGGGCGTCAGAGGGGTTTGAGGAGAAGGGTTGATACTTGAGAAGTGCAGGGTAGAGACAGGACTAGGAGAGGGGCGAGGTTTGTGTACATTTGCTGATTTTGTACCTGTGAAACATGATCTTAGTCAGAGCGTGCGTGTTTCATCCAGACCCTACGGTAACGAGTCTCAGGTGAAGCCACAAGTGATTGTCAGGCAAAGGTTGTCAGAGTAGACTGCAGGGACCTGCGAGAGGGGTGTCAAAATATAAAAAGGGGGATCTTTTAATGACATTATTCAATGGACATAAGCAGATACATGACAGTACGTTGAAAGGTACAGTGGGCCTATTTACCAAAGTCGTTTTAGTGACATCATTTACAATGGAAACTAATGTGCCAACCAGATCCGCTCATCACTGGGTAGGCCTATATTTTGGTTTATTCAGAAGGTTGATGGGATATTGTATGTTTCTTTTAAGACTGTTGTAAAAATATGCAATATAATTGCACTAGAAAATAAAACATTTAGAATCTGCGTATTTTGGCTGTGTATCAATGTTTAAAACCCATACTTTCGACTCAACTTTGTCGTAGGAAATCACCAGTGTTGTATATAGAAGGAAATAGTATCACGGAACTAGTATTCTTATGAGACATTTGAGATAAAACAACTAGAGTTTGACATCCGAATAGACAATGGCACATGTTGTCTGTCTGTATCTGCATCGCTCTCCGAGATGAGTCATTGTACAGACTGACTCACAGTCAAACTTGTTTTAGTCCTGTACTTTACTCTATTGATTACTCCGTCAAATGAATGAGTATTTCTTTGTTATTTTTTTATAGTCTGGTCATGTAAATTAATTGGCAAAGAAAATGTTATTAGTTATATCCTATGAAGGTGGCTACTGTGTATCTTATGGAGAATAGCTGTAATGATGAGGTGGCTACTATTTGAACCCCGTGTCACTTACAGGGTTCCGAATTCCATCTATCCCAAGAGGAGTCTGAATGGAGTTGTGTGGCCCCGGTATGAAGGACAACGGAGGCTCTCTGTGCCAGGTAGAGCAGCTGCCCTACCCCTGTGTCCCCCTGCCTGACCCAGGAAGTGCTGGGTGCCGTATACAGGCTAATAGACACCTCCACAACCACCACCTCAACCATCAGCTCCAGTCCTGGGTGAGCCGACCAGCCCCAGACCTAACCTCAACCCCAACTCCAGCCTCCCGACACAGGGCCAATGGGGTGGTGGGTGCCTGGTGCAGCAGCCCAGAGTGTCCAGCCTCCCGCCTAGATGAAGTGACTGATCAGGCCTTGAGAGGGGCAGGGATGGGGACAGGCAGGGTGCTGGTGACCGGGGGAGCAGGGTATTTCGGATTGAGGCTGGGGAGAGCTCTGGTCAGCCAGGGAGTGTCTGTGGTGCTGCTGGATCTTCACAAGCCACAGTGGGATACTCCAGACGGTACTGTCTTCCATCAGGTAGGTAGAGTAGATGCACTAGTCACTTCGGGGCAAATCCTAACTTTCAACTTTCAAATGTTTACTTAGTATCTCACTGTCATCAATGCTTGACAAAGTTAAAGTTAAGATTCATCCCCCGTTGCTTTCCATTTGCTCAGTGGTGGAAAAAGTACTAATTTGTCATATTTGAGTAAAAGTAAAGATACTTTAATAGAAAATGGCTCAAGTAAAAGTGAAAGTCACCCAGTAAAATACTACTTGAGTAAAAGTCTAAAAGTATTTGGTTTTAAATGTACTTAAGTATCAAAAGTAAATGGAACTGCTCAAATGTTCTTAGGTCTCAAAAGTAAAAGTATAAACAATTTCAAATTCCGTATATTAAGCAAACCAGATGGCACAATTAAAAAAATATATATATTGACGGATAGCCAGGGTCAGACCCCAACACTCAGACATCATTCTACAAATGAAGCATTTGTGTTTAGTTAGTCAGCCAGATCAGCAGCAGTAGGGATGACCAGTGTATGAATTGGGACCATTTTTCTATCAAAATGTAATGTGTACTTTTGGGTATCAGGGAAAACGTATGGAGTAAAAAGTACATTATTTTCTTTAGGAATGAAGTGAAGTGAAAGTAAAAATTGGCCAAAATATAAATAGTAAAGTAAAGTACAGATCCCCAATAAACAACTGAAGTAGTACTTTAAATTTATTTTACTTAAGTACTTCACACCACTGCTTTTGTTTTTGATCATTGTTCCTAAATGATTACTAGTTTGAAATTCCCCCACTTGGTTTGTTAAGATCGTAATTGAAAAAGTAAAGAGGGAGAACATTGTATGTTATCAGGGGGATACATTGAAATTCAAGTGTCTTTAGTGTAGTATTTCTCCTCATATACCCCAGGGTATACATGGCTCAGGTATAAAGACACAGGTAAGTGATCTAGTTGAGGGTGCCAGGTGTTGACTAGGACAGAAGGAGGCCGGGGCTCTGATTCAGGTTTCAGGTGCAGCCTTCATGGCACTTTAACTTAATTGTACTTACTAATCATTGGCTAATATATGGACATACCATGTACTATATGTTCAAGCTGTCATCTTACCCAGCAAGATAGTTCACCGTGAAAAGACGCCGGAGAGTTCCATAGCAGGAACTGGATGAATTATGTTAAATGTTTCCTCTCATCACATTACACTTTAATATCAGAGCCGCTCTTTCTAATATGAATACAACAAAGGCTTGACTATTTCTAACATGAGACAGTTAAATCCGATGGTTTATCGTACTGTTATATTACATACTGTATAACAGTGAAGTACAGTCATAGGGTAGAGGAAAAAACACAGCATATCATTGTCTTTCATAATACTGATTTTGTCCCATTGCAGAGCGACATCCGGGACTATGATTCTCTGTATAAGATCTGTGAGGGGGTCGACTGTATATTCCACACCGCTTCCTATGGGATGTCAGGCCCAGAACAGGTGAGTTCCTGAACAGATGGAGGGTAGAATTGAACCCTTCTACTTTCTTTATTCATTTAGCTGACTGGGAATGTAAACAATTCAAAGACCATCACTCATAGTCACTGGTCTCCTGTAACACTGTTCCAAGAATACAGTACAGAGTAAATATTTTGTCTTAAATGCAACGACTTGAGTGGCGTGTGACAGAGATGGAATGGATGCCTGTCTATGGGTTCCAGAGTAGGATAAATCATAACATATTGAATGGAGGCTTTGTTAGTGAAACTCAACCGTTCACATTGTTGTATCACTTGTCTCTAGTCCCTCTCTGCCTGGTACTGAGTCTCTCTCTCTCACTCTGAAATATTTACAGTCAGCTAGCAGATGATTATGTAACTTAGAAAGCTTGTCTGTGTGTTTGGCTGGTGGGTAAGGACAGGCTGAAGGCAGTGGTCATATAGCAGGAGATTTACTAACTTTTTGAAGGGACTTTATAAAGGGTCCAGATTGTATAGCCCAGCTGATTTGTAGGGATCCAGATTGTATAGCCCAGCTGATTTGTAGGGATCCAGATTGTATATCCCAGCTGATTTGTAGGGATCCAGATTGTATAGCCCAGCTGATTTGTAGGGATCCAGATTGTATAGCCCAGCTGATTTGTAGGGATCCAGATTGTATAGCCCAGCTGATTTGTAGGGATCCAGATTGTATAGCCCAGCTGATTTGTAGGGATCCAGATTGTATAGCCCATCTGATTTGTAGGGATCCAGATTGTATATAGCCCAGCTGATTTGTAGGGCCCATCTGATTTGTAGGGATCCAGATTGTATAGCCCAGCTGATTTGTAGGGATCCAGATTGTATAGCCCAGCTGATTTGTAGGGATCCAGATTGTATAGCCCAGCTGATTTGTAGGGATCCAGATTGTATAGCCCAGCTGATTTGTAGGGATCCAGATTGTATAGCCCAGCTGATTTGTAGGGATCCAGATTGTATAGCCCAGCTGATTTGTAGGGATCCAGATTGTATAGCCCAGCTGATTTGTAGGGATCCAGATTGTATAGCCCAGCTGATTTGTAGGGATCCAGATTGTATAGCCCAGCTGATTTGTAGGGATCCAGATTGTATAGCCCAGCTGATTTGTAGGGATCCAGATTGTATAGCCCAGCTGATTTGTAGGGATCCAGATTGTATAGCCCAGCTGATTTGTAGGGATCCAGATTGTATAGCCCAGCTGATTTGTAGGGATCCAGATTGTATAGCCCAGCTGATTTGTAGGGATCCAGATTGTATAGCCCAGCTGATTTGTAGGGATCCAGATTGTATAGCCCAGCTGATTTGTAGGGATCCAGATTGTATAGCCCAGCTGATTTGTAGGGATCCAGATTGTATAGCCCAGCTGATTTGTAGGGATCCAGATTGTATAGCCCAGCTGATTTGTAGGGATCCAGATTGTATAGCCCAGCTGATTTGTAGGGATCCAGATTGTATAGCCCAGCTGATTTGTAGGGATCCAGATTGTATAGCCCAGCTGATTTGTAGGGATCCAGATTGTATAGCCCAGCTGATTTGTAGGGATCCAGATTGTATAGCCCAGCTGATTTGTAGGGATCCAGATTGTATAGCCCAGCTGATTTGTAGGGATCCAGATTGTATAGCCCAGCTGATTTGTAGGGATCCAGATTGTATAGCCCAGCTGATTTGTAGGGATCCAGATTGATTTATATTGCCCATCTGATTTGTAGGGATCCAGATTGTATAGCCCAGCTGATTTGTAGGGATCCAGATTGTATAGCCCATCTGATTTGTAGGGATCCAGATTGTATATCCCATCTGATTTGTAGGGATCCAGATTGTATAGCCCATCTGATTTGTAGGGATCCAGATTGTATAGCCCAGCTGATTTGTAGGGATCCAGATTGTATAGCCCAGCTGATTTGTAGGGATCCAGATTGTATAGCCCAGCTGATTTGTAGGGATCCAGATTGTATAGCCCAGCTGATTTGTAGGGGGATAGCCCAGATTCCAGTATAGCCCAGCTGATTTGTAGGGATCCAGATTGTATAGCCCATCTGATTTGTAGGGATCCAGATTGTATAGCCCAGCTGATTTGTAGGGATCCAGATTGTATAGCCCAGCTGATTTGTAGGGATCCAGATTGTATAGCCCTGATTTGTAGGGATCCAGATTGATTTGTAGGGATCCAGATTGTATAGCCCATCTGATTTGTAGGGATCCAGATTGTATAGCCCATCTGATTTGCCCATCTGATTTAGTTAGCCCATCTGATTTCCAGATTGTATAGCCCATCTGATTTGTAGGGATCCAGATTGTATAGCCCAGCTGATTTGTAGGGATCCAGATTGTATAGCCCAGCTGATTTGTAGGGATCCAGATTGTATAGCCCAGCTGATTTGTAGTGATCCAGATTGTATAGCCCAGCTGATTTGTAGGGATCCAGATTGTATAGCCCAGCTGATTTGTAGGGATCCAGATTGTATAGCCCAGCTGATTTGTAGAGATCCAGATTGGGCAAAGTGCCCTTATTCTCCATGGACTTTACAGTGTCCCAAAACTTTTTGGAATTATTGCTACAGGATGCAAATTTCTGTTTGAAACTAACTGACTGTGTATATTGGTTCCTGACTTCCCTGAAAAGTTGCATATCCCGGGGGCTATTCGATGCTAATGCAGAACGCCACAGGATGTTTTTGTGCTGGTCAAGGGCAGTCAAGTCTGGGGTAAACCAAGGGCTATATCTGTCCTTAGTTCTACATTTTTTGAATGGGGCATGCTTATTTAAGATGGTGAGGAAAGCACTTTTGAAGAGCGACCAGGCATTCTCTACTGACGGGATGAGGTCAATATCCTTCCAGGATACCCGGGCCAGGTCGATTAGAAAGGCCTGCTTGCTGAAGTGTTTTAGGGAGCGTTTGACAGTGATGATGGGTGGTCGTTTGACTGCGGACCCATTACGGACGCAGGCAATGAGGCAGTGATTGCTCCGATCCTGGTTGAAGAAAGGTATATTTAGAGGGCAAGTTGGTCAGGATGATATCTAAGAGGGTGCCCATGGTTCCGGATTTAGGGTTACACATTAGTTACACATTACACATTAGTTCCCACACAAACCGTGTTAAAAGTTATTCTGTTCTGTGTCTCACAGCTGAGGAAAGAGCAGGTGGAGTCGGTCAACGTCGGAGGGACGAACAACGTCATTAATGGTAACAAGCTCCACTCCCTCCTCCCCGCCTTCCTCCCCGCCTTCCTCCCCGCCTTCCTCCCCTCCTTCCTTCCTTACCTCTTCCCCTCCTTTCTTCCCTACCTCCTCTCCTACTTCCTCTTCTCCTTCTTCCTCCCCTCACTCCTCCCCTCCTCCCCTCCCTCCTCACCTCACTCCTCCCCTCCTTCCTCCTCTCCTTCTTCCTCCCCTCACTCCTTCCCTCACTCCTCCCCTCCCTCCTCCCCTCCTTCCTCACCTCACTCCTCCCCTCCTTCCTCCTCTCCTTCTTCATCCCCTCACTCCTCCCCTCCCTCCTCCCCTCCTTCCTCACCTCACTCCTCTCCTCCTTCCTCCTCTCCTTCTTCCTACCCTCACTCCTCCCTCCCTCCTCCCCTCCCTCCTCACCTCTCTCCTCACCTCACTCCTCCCCTCCTTCCTCCTCTCCTTCTTCCTCCACTCACTCCTCGCCTCACTCCTCCCCTCCCACCTCCCCTCTTTCCTCCCCTCTTTCCTCCCCTCCTTCCTCCCCTCACTCCTCCCCTCCCTCCTCACCTCACTCTTCAACTATTGTCACACTCATCAGCTTCCCCTCTCCCACAGACAGGTAGACCATTTCTTATATTAACAACACATTCTTTACATTACATACAGTATTATCTTTGCACAACATACTGTATGTAAATAACTTTTTATAGGCGCAAGACGTCCTAGGAGGTGGAACATTTTTGGCCCTCCTTCGCAATAATGTGTAAACGTTAGGCCCCTATGATGAAATAGTGAAAGAGACCTGTTGAAGGGCTTCTAATGGGGTGCAGTGTAACAGTACAGCCATATATGAGGAGCCATAAAATGCCTGCTAAATGTAGTTAAATGTAGTTGGAGATGGTGTAGAACAGTCTCCTTATCCAAGACGTACAGACTTGTGAGCTAATGACTAGGCTTGAGCTCAGTGGGCTAATAGGCTTTTGAGTCATGACCCAGGTTTAGAAAATGAAATAAACTCCTAAATAAAAATGTGTTGTCAGTTAAATGACTTGGCCCAATGATAACCCTGTCTGTGTGTGTGTGTGTGTGTGCCTGTTTCAGTGTGTGTGGAGAAGGGCATCACCAGGCTGGTCTACACCAGTACGATCAACGTGACGTTTGCTGGCAAACCCATAGAGGAGGGCGACGAGGAGTCATTGCCCTGTGTCCCCCTGGACATGGTGAGTAAGAACAGGATGTCCCAATGACGAGCAGCTTTACTGTAGCCTGGGTAAACCAGACTGAATGATAGTGAGTGCAGCTTACTGTCTGCTTTACCCAGGCTAGCTTTACTGTGTCTATATAGAATATGTGTTTGCTCTGGGTTGATGGAAACACAACTTTTTAATCTTTTTTTCATAGTTGACTTTTCATGTGGTACATACATTTGGTTAAAGGACTGGGCACCTTTGCTATGTGATGTTTTATCTTGAGATTGAAGCTGACATGGTGTACATGACATCCAGAACCAGGCTGATAAAGGAAGCTCATGAATGTAATCTTCTCCCAGAGCTACTCCTTCCAGCTTACATGGCTGTGCATGACTGTATAAGTCCTGCATGAGTAGAGTTACACAGTTTAGGATAGCTTGGAGGCTCAAAGCCTGTCAACCTGACACTGGTGGGGTGTGTGTAAGAGAGAGTGAGTGTGTGTGGTGTGTTTCGTATGGGTGTCACACCTCTGACATGCATCTATCTTGCAACCCCTTCTGAAGGACATACAGGTAACTGCCCAAATAAAGGAAACAACAACAT
Source organism: Oncorhynchus gorbuscha (assembly GCF_021184085.1). NCBI lineage: Eukaryota > Metazoa > Chordata > Actinopteri > Salmoniformes > Salmonidae > Oncorhynchus > Oncorhynchus gorbuscha. Next base: position 154,486 of record NW_025746095.1, read on the forward strand.
AAATGTATTAATTAATAGAGTGTTGAGCCACTCTGAGCCGCCAGAACAGCTTCAAGGCTCCTTGGAATAGATTCTACAAGTGTCTGGAACTAAATTGGAGGGATGGAACACCAATCTTCCACGAGAAATTCTATATTTTTGTGTTTTGTTGATGGTGGTGGAAAACACTTGCCTGATGACTCAAACTGTATTCTTCCCCTGCTCTCATTCACTACATACTTCAGTCTGAGACTGCCATCAAAACAGCTCTGAATTTTTATACATGACCCTAAGCATGATGTTAATAGCTTACTTAACTCAGCTTAAGCTCCTGCTTTAAATATACTTTGTATCCCTCATTTACTCAAGTGTTTCCTTTATTCTGGCAGTTACCTATACTTTCCTCAGCAGCAGCAGTAACAATGAATAGGTCCTCTGATGGCTATGTCTTAGGAAATAATAAAACACATAGATTGATATGAATAGATATGATGTGTTCTGCTGTCCCAGCACATAGACCACTACTCCAGGACCAAATCTATCTCTGACCAGATGGTCCTAACAGCCAATGGGCGCTCACTCAAAGGTAAGAGACCCTAGAAATAGAATGAAGATATACAGTAGTATATCTATTATTTTAATTCTGTGTCCATGGCAGAGACACTGTGACTTTGTCTGGCATGGTCTTGAGGTGATAGGATGGGGGCTACTTACAGCATCAAGACAGTGATGATATCCTCAAATGGAAATGGTCTGTTCAGGTCCTTGACATTGTCTTATGATTCTCAGTGTGTATGAATGGATGCTGTATGTTTCCACAGCCAAACTCTGTGTGTGTGTGTGTGTGTGTGTGTGTGTGTGTGTGTGTGTGTGTGTGTGTGTGTGTGTGTGTGTGTGTGTGTGTGTGTGTGTGTGTGTGTGTGTGTGTGTGTGTGTGCGTGCGTGCGTGCGTGCGTGCGTGCGTGCGTGCGTGCGTGCGTGCGTGCGTGCGTGAGTGAGTGTGTGTGGGCGTGTGCACGTGTGCTTGTGTGTATTTGTGAGTGAGTGAGGTTGGCTTGGAAACCAAGCTTTCCATGTGTGTGCAACCTAATCCAACTGGACCTGCTGACACCAGTTCAATTTAGAGCTGGAAAGCACAATGCCACTTGAGACTGGAGAGCAGTGTTCACCCGACACCGTTTTGCCTCAAGCAACACACACACAGGGATGTACTTACACACACAGAGACACACAGTTATTAGCAGTAGTACCAGACATGCAGTACAGACTCTCGTCACAGACAGATGTCAGGTACATGCTTACTGTAAAACTGACAGTCAGAATCACAGGAGACATTGATACACACACAATGTTTCCATTAACATAAACCCATGTACAGTTCATCTGTCTCAAAGGTGTGTAGGAATTCTCTTACTGCGTTAGTGTGATTCCAGTGAGTACTTGGTTAAATAGGTGTGATCCCTTCAGCCCCTCCTTGGGGGAAACCCCTATCAATGACCACTTATTTATATATTAAATGAAGCTAGGAGCATGGCGCTATGTCATTACTGGACCATTCATGCATCTATTAAGACGGGATGTAGAGGAAATATATTAACACTGGAAGATGGGTTCAGGTTGAAGCAAAGGTTAGCATATTATATATGTTGATGAACTATTACTACTACTTACATACAGTATTACGGTAACCTACATACATTTGCATAGTACACTATCTTGCAGTTAAGTGGAATTTACATTTCTAGACTCATTTATAAGTAATTACACGGTGGAGTAACTCATTTGTAACAAACTTTCAGTGTTGCCAGATTCAGTTCATTATTCAATGCCATTATCTTCTTTAAAGGTGGGGGTCTCTTGCGGACCTGTGTTCTGAGACCCTCAGGCATCTACGGGCCAGAAGAGAGACGACACCTACACAGGGTTATGGTGAGTGTCCGTACACCTACCTACCACATAGAATCACAATGAAAAGAACTGAGACATCTCTACATTCCACCTGATTTGTCACTTTCCATCCAAGACGGCGGCACCATAGGGATAAATGTCTGTGTACTGTTTAATTGGGTGGGTGGCACAATAAAATGACAGCCCAGTCTCATTGCCCTTCTATCAGCTATAGAGGTAGGTTCTCTTAGGCTTTAGATCGGCTGGCAGAATGTGTACCTGGTGAGGATATATTATTAATGGACCCTCTTAAAAGTATCCTGTTTCACGCCTCTCTCTCTCTCCCCTGGGGAGAATGAAGGGAAGGAATACTCTATGCTGGGCTGGGTTGAACAGGGCTCGGATGCTGCAGTTCCCGGTTCACTATAGGGAAAGCTGCTTAGAGGCCTTTTAATCTTTCTTCCCCTAATACAGTTTACCTCTCCCCTCACTCAATGTCAGACCATTGTACACACACAAACCCATGCATGCCTTGACACACGTACACAACCCCAAACACACTCACATGAGAACATACATACTCTCAGCACAACAATACAGTCTAACCTAGACTGTATCTGTATCTGTATCGCTCTTGCTCTCTCTTGCTCTCTTCTCTCTCTCTCTCTCTCTCTCTCTCTCTCTCTCTCTCTCTCTCTCTCTCTCTCTCTCTCTCTCTCTCGCTCTCTCTGCTCTTGCTCTCTCTCTCTCGCTCTTGCTCTCTCTTGCTCTTGCTCTCTCTCTCTCGCTCTTGTTCTCTCTCTCGCTCTTGCTCTCTCTCTCTCGCTCTTGCTCTCTCTCTCTCGCTCTTGCTCTCTCTCTCTCGCTCTTGCTCTCTCTCTCTCGCTCTTGCTCTCTCTTGCTCTTGCTCTCTCTCTCTCTCGCTCTTCTCTCTCTCTCTTCTCTCTCTCTGCTCTTGCTCTCTCTCTCTCGCTCTTGCTCTCTCTTGCTCTTGCTCTTGCTCTCTCTCTTGATCTCTCGCTCTCTCTCTCTCTCTCTCTCTCTCTCTCTCTCTCTCTCTCTCTCTCTCTCTCTCTCTCTCTCTCTCTCTTTCTTCACTTCTTCTTCTCTCTCTCCCCAGGTGAATGTGGAGCGCCGGTTGTTCAGTTTTAGCTTTGGAAACCGCCAGGCCAAGATGAACTGGGTCCATGTGGACAACCTGGTGTTGGCCCACATCCTGGCTGCTGAGAGCCTCACACCCAAGAGGAACTGTGTGGCTGTGAGTTTACTACTACTCACCATCTCCATGGATACCAATGATCGTTTCAGCACTTGTTTGTTCTACCTTCAAGTGGCATTTGTACACATTGTACATATTTAGGCCTGTGTGTGTTTGGGGTGGGGGTGTATACATAGTAATATCAACCTTTCTCCCTCAGAGTGGACAGGCCTACTTCATCAACGACGGGGAATCTGTCAACCTGTTTGAATGGTTGACACCACTGGTGAGTAACTCTATATATTCTTTGGGTGATTAACACATATAGTTTATCTTGTCTTGGTCTTTGATATCCCCTCTGTCTTTCCCCTCCTCTCTAGTTTGAGAAGCTGGGGTACAGCCGACCGTTGATACACTTGCCTGTCTCACTGGTCTATTCAGCAGGTAGGAGACACAAACGGGCACGCATTAACACACACATACACGCACACACACGAATACCCACGCTGCTGTAACAGGACGCTGATCATGCCCAACACCAGCCACAATCTGTCAGGATACACACCAGTTTCATACTTGCCAAACTGTTGTAATAGTACGCTGCTCGTAGCTCAGACCTGCCACGCTGCTGTCTTCCCTCCTCATCTGAGGTGTGTATTTCACAGCCATTCTGATGGAATGTTTACACCTGGCTCTGAGGCCAATAGTGGAGATCCCTCTGCTCTTCACCAGAAATGAGGTAAGCGTACAGCTATGTATCTACAGTACCTATCTACTACTTACATACCTATCTATATGTACCTGCCTGCATGGCTGCTTACCTGTCTACCTACCTACCTTCATAGCTCTTTCTACATCTAACCCCTCTTCTCACTTCCCATTTTTACTCTGCCTTTTTACCCATTCTTCTTCTTTCCTCCTTTCTCCCTTCTCAGTTTTACATTGCAGCCAAGCACTGATGTGAGGACCAACCTTCCTCACCACACTTGCAAGAAAACGTTGTTGAGAAATATACCATGTTTTCCAGTGTTACATATTCAGTGTATTAATTAAGTGTAACAGTCTCTTTCCTGTCACATACTCTATACAAAGAGCAAATTCACAGAAGGGAGAACATTTTGAATTTACTTAGACCTTTCACTCTGTGTGAGTTCTAAAGTTCTGAAGTTATTGCATTCTGGGTCATGATGACATGTCTCAGTCAGTGTAGAACCCCACTGGGCCACGGTGGCAGGGTCGTTCCACAAAATGAGTACCTTTGATATTTTAAGTAGAAATTGTGCACACATTTGAAAGCCATGAAGTGCCCTTCAATATAGACCACGTGGAATATTCAATAAATCAGATTTTTTTAAAAAATAAAGACTTACTAAAGTGTTACAATTCTGCATTTGGACATGTCCCTCTTTGCATCCTCTGTGACTTCTAGGAATATTTTAACACAATTAGTCCCAAAATTTATCCAAGTTTTCACCATCATTGTAAAGCCGTAGTTATTTTGTTGGTTTGACAAAGTAATTTCTGAAGATGATTATTTATTCATGTGATTATTGATCCATTTTAAGGTTAAAAAAAATCCCGGCCCCAATTTTAAGGCCAACCCTGTTACGTGAACTGAACTCTCCTTTTAATATGATGAAATAATTAATTGAAACAAAAACTTTTTAAAAAGAAACGTTGAACATCTAATAGTCAAATCATAGTGTAAAATCAGGTAAGCTGGTTCTACCCTTTTTATGACGACACAGGATATTACATTTACATTTACATTTAAGTCATTTAGCAGACGCTCTTATCCAGAGCGACTTACAAATTGGTGCATTCACCTTATGACATCCAGTGGGACAGTCACTTACAATAGTGCATCTAAAACTTAGGGGGGGTGGGGTGAGAGGGATTACTTAACCTATCCTAGGTATTCCTTAAAGAGGTGGGGTTTCAGGTGTCTCCGGAAGGTGGTGATTGACTCCGCTGTCCTGGCGTCGTGAGGGAGTTTGTTCCACCATTGGGGGGCCAGGGCAGCGAACAGTTTTGACTGGGCTGAGCGGGAGCTGTACTTCCTCAGTGGTAGGGAGGCGAGCAGGCCAGAGGTGGATGAACGCAGTGCCCTTGTTTGGGTGTAGGGCCTGATCAGAGCCTGGAGGTACTGAGGTGCCGTTCCCCTCACAGGATATGACCCAGATGTAGACACGGGGGGAGGATAGTACAGATCATTTATTGGGAGCACGGGGCGGGCAAATGGCAGGTCGAGGGCAGGCTGAGGTTCGTGATCAAGTCAGAGTCCGGCGGGTACATCACGGTAGGCAGACTCAGGGTCAGGGCAGGCAGAATGGTCAGAACCGGGAAGATCTAGAAAATATAACTAGAGAAACAGGAAGGCTGGTAAGACCTGACAAGACAAGATGAACTGGCAACAGCCAAACAGAGAACACAGGTATAAATACACAGGGGATAATGGGAAGATGGGCAACATCTACACAACAGGTGTAGCCCTGATCGCTGACAACGATGAGACAGCCTATAGGGAGGAGATCAGAGACCTGACCGTGTGGTGCAAGGACAACAATCTCTCCCTCAATGTGATCAAGACAAAGAGGATCATTGTGGATACAGGAAAAGGATTACAGAGTACGCCCCCATTCTCATCAATGGGGCTGGAGTGGAGCAGGTTGAGAGCTTCAATATCCATGGTGTCCACATCTCCAACAAACTAACATGGTCCAAACACATCAAGACAGTCGTGATGAGGGCACGTCAAAACCTATTCCCCCTCAGGAGACTGAAGAAATTTGGCATGGGTCCTCAGATCCTCGAAAGGTTTTACAGCTGCACCATTGAGAGCATCCTGTTGGGTTGCATCACTGTCTGGTATGGCAACAGCTCGGCCTCTGACCGCAAGGCACTACAAAGGGTAGTGCATACGGCCTAGTACATCAACAGGCCCAAGCTTCCTGCCATCCAGGACCTCTATACCAGTAGGTGTCAGAGAAAGGCCCTAAAAATTGTTAAAGACTCCAGCCACCCTAGTCATAGACTGTTCTCTCTGTTACCACATGGCAAGCGGTACCGGAGCGCCAAGTCTAGGTCCAAGAGGCTTCTAAAGAGCTTCTACCCCCAAGCCATAAGACTCCTGAACAGCTAATCAAATGGCTACCCAGACTCTTTGCACATGTACATATTACTTCAATTACCTCAACACCGGTGCCCCCGCACATTGACTCTGTACCACTACCCCCTGTATATAGCCCCGCTATTGTCATTTACTGCTGCTATTTAATTATTTTTTGTAGGTATTTTCTTAAAACTGCATTGTTGGTTAAGGGCTACACCTGTTGTAAGTAAGCATTTCACTGTAAGGTCTACACCTGTTGTATTCGGGGCATGTGACAAATTAAATTTGATTTGATCTGGAGGTGGGTGGAGACAAGCACAAAGACAGGTGAAACAGATCCAGGTGTGATACTTTTTGGCCATTTTCTGGTGTTTGTGGTGGAATACTGAGCAGGTTGAGCATTAGTAATACGTCAACCTTGTTACCCATAGATAGACAGGCTAGAAATGTTTTAACAATAAATACAAAATTGTGAAACTTGCATTCAATTCCCCTCCCTGTTCCAGCTTCCATTTCCCTTGTCACAAGTCGTCAACCCTGTTTCAGTCAACTCTGTTACTTTATTTAGCGCTTAACAGGCACTTACTATAGTCTGTCTGTCTGTCTGTCTGTCTGTCTGTCTGTCTGTCTGTCTGTCTGTCTGTCTGTCTGTCTGTCTGTCTGTCTGTCTGTCTGTCTGTCTGTCTGTCTGTCTGTCTGTCTGTCTGTCTGTCTGTCTGTCTGTCTGTCTGTCTGTCTGTCTGTCTGTCTGTCTGTCTGTCTGTCTGTCTGTCTGTCTGTCTGTCTGTCTGTCTGTCTGTCTCTCTTGGGTTACTAGATGCTACATTAGATTCTTGTTTGTCTCACTGAGGCTTCATTAGGGAAGTATTTTCCAGGCTCTCCGACCCCCTTCCTTCCTGATCCAATCTCTTACAATCAAAAATTAGAGATTTCATGAATTCGTTGGAAGATGGAGAAGCAATGCTTCTTTATACTGTTTGCCAGGAGAGGTACTGATGAGCCCATTTAGAAGCAGTCAGGAGAGGAACTGATGAGACCATTGAGACGCAGTCAGGAGAGGAACTGACGAGACCATTGAGATGCAGTCAGGAGAGGAACTGAGAGGACCATTGAGATGCAGTCAGGAGAGGAACTGACGAGACCATTTAGATGCATTCAGGAGAGGAACTGATGAGACCAATTAGATACAGTCAGGAGAGGAACTGACGAGACCATTGAGATGCAGTCAGGAGAGGAACTGACAAGAACATGGGGATGCAGTCAGGATAGGAACTTACGAGATCACTGAGATGCAGTCAGGAGAGGAACTGATGAGACCATTGAGATGCAGTTGAAAAAAGTGGATCTGTTACTGCAAACAGCAATAACTGCTCAGAATGTATAGGCCCCCTCCTTCTTACCTTGTTCTGTGTAGCTCAGTTGGTAGAGCATGGTGGTTGCAATGTCAGGGTTGTGTGTTTGATGCCCACGGGAGACCAGTATGAAAATCTATCCACTCACTGCTGTAAGTTGCTCTGGATAAGAGTGTCTGCTAAGTGACTAAAATGTAGATGTTCGCTCTCTTTCATGGATATGATTGGACTGGAAATGGCTTATGTCAAACTGACCTGGGGTCAAATACATGTGTATTTGAATATCTGGTATTTAAAATACTTTTTCTGAGTATTTTAGTATTTAAGGTCACAGTTATGAAAACTTAGGACACTAAAGAGGCCTTTCTACTGACTCTGAAAAACACATGCCTCCTGGCATGCTGCAAGGAGGCATGAGGACTGCAGATGTGGCCTGGGCAATAAATTGCAATGTCCGTACAGCGCTACAGGGAGACAGGACGGACAGCTGATCATCCTCGCAGTGGAAGACCACGTGTAACAACACCTGCACACGATCAGTACATCCGAACATCACACCTGCGGGACAGGTACAGGATGGCAACAACAACTGCCCGAGTTACACCAGGAACGCACAATCCTTCCATCAGTGCTCACTGTCCGCAATAGGCTGAGAGAGGCTAGACTGAGGGCTTGTAGGCCTGTTGCAAGGCAAGTCCTCACCAGACATCACCTGCAACAACTTCGCATATGGGCACAAACCCACCATCGCTGGACCAGACAGGACTGGCAAAAAGTGTTCTTCGCTGACGGGTCTTGATTTTGTCTCACCAGGGGTGATGGTCGGATTCACGTTTATCGTCGAAGGAATGAGCGTTACACCGAGGCCTGTACTCTGGAGCGGATCTATTTGGAGGTGGAGGGTCAGTCATGGTCTGGGACAGTGTGTCACAGCATCATCGGACTGAGCTTGTTGTCATTGCAGGCAATCTTACCGCTGTGCGTTACAGGGAAGACATCCTCCTCCCTCATATGATACCCCTCCTGCAGGATTATCCTGACATGACCCTCCAGCATGACAATGCCACCAGCCATACTGCTCATTCTGTGCGTGATTTCCTGCAAGACCGGAATGTCAGTGTTCTGCCATGGCCAGCAATGAGCCCGGATCTCAATCCCATTGAGCACGTCTGGGACCTGTTGGATCGGAGGGTGACGGCTAGGGCCGTTCCCCCCCAGAAATGTCCGGAAACTTGCAGGTGCCTTGGTGGAAGAGTGGGGTAACATCTCACAGCAAAACTGACAAATCTGGTGCAGTCCATGAGGAGGGGATGCACTGCAGTACTTAATTCAGCTGGTGGCCACACCAGAAACTGACTTTTACTTTAGATTTTGACCCCCCCTTTGTTCAGGGACACATTATTCCATTTCTGTTAGTCACATGTGTGTGGAACTTGTTCAGTTTATGTCTCAGTTGTTGAATCTTGTTATGTTCATACGAATATTTACACATGTTAAATAAACATTTGACAGTGAGAGGATGTTTATTTTTTTGCAAGGTTTATTTTAAAGGATTTTCAAATACTTATTTCAAATACTATTTTTCAAATACCTGGGTTAAAAGCATGGGAGTGTATTTGAGTCAGTGTATTTAAATGTGTTGTATACTTTCCAAGTGTACACTGAGCGTACAAAACATTAGGAACACCTGCTCTTCCATGACATTGGCTGACCAGGGGAATGCTATGAAATCTTATTGATGTCACAATCAGTGCTGATGAAGGGGAGGAGATAGGTAAAGAAGGATGTTTATACCTTAAGATAGGTGAGACATGTATTGTGTATGAATGCCGTTCAGAGGGTGACTGGGAAAGACAAAAGAAGATTTGGGGTATGGTAGTAGGTGCTAGCCGCACCGATTTAAGTGTGTCAAGAACTGCAACACTGTTGGGTTTTTCACGCTCAACAGTTTCATGTGTGTACCAAGAATGGTCCATCACCCAAAGGACATCGAGCCAACTTGACACAACTGTGGGAAGCATTGGAGTCAACATAGGCCAGCATTCCTGTGGAACGCTTTCAACACCTTGTAGAGTCCATGCCCCGATGACATGAGGCTGTTCTGAGGGCATAAGGGCAATAATTGTTTTATACACTTCTGAACTTTCAAATGCATTAAAATATTGAATGACTTGTCTTTTCAAATGAAATATATCTGAATACATACTTCAAATGTATGTGAAAGTAATTAAGATAGTTGAAATAGTATTTGAACCCAGGTCTGATGTCACACATCTCCGACCTTTCAAGGTCCGTAAAAGGAGGTAGAAAAATATGGTTTTGGAATGGAAAGCAGCCATACTGATGGCAGTAGTATTGCATACATCCTGCCCTGGCACTGAGGAGGGCCCGAGAAGCTGTTTGTAGTAGGAGCTGCTATCTGTCGTACCCAAGAAGGTATTACTTCATGAATGTGTGATGAGACAGAAACCAAAGCCATGCCCACAGGGCTGCTGGTCCAGGAGCTGCTTCAGTCAGACATTCTGGCGGCTGCCACCGGGAGATCGATAATTGTCCTGTGAATAAAATATTAGCCTGTTGTGTGTATTTCTCCTGGAAGGGTGGGATGGAGTAGGGAGAAGTTGCCCCATAATCACTGATCCAGGGTCAGACATTATTTTACTCCTCATAGGATTGTCTATGACTTACAGTAAGGTAATCCTAGATCTGTGGTTAGAGCCAACATCTACCCCAATTGACTGGGTCAGGAAGTTCAACACTGGGGACACAGGAACTGACGTCATTGCAGGCTCAACTCCAACTAGTTCCCTTGCTTTAGGGTTATCTCCTAACCTGAACCATTACTGGACAACATCACTACTCTGCTCAACGGTCCTGTTGCTGGGCTAACAAGAGACAGCAGTCAGTGGTCCGTCAGAGACAGCCAGGTGTACAGAGAGACATACATGCTAAGTCTCTAAAGGGTAAATCCATTTGAATTCAATCGCTGTTGTTTTAAACACAACTTTCCAGACATGTTTGCCCATGGACGAAGTGGTCAGAAAGTGACTTTTTAGGCATGAATACCAAAACATTCAAAAGATCTACTACATGACCAAAAGTAACATTCCAAAGGTGTTCAATGGGGTTGAGGTCAGAGCTCTGTGCAGGCCAGTCAAGTTATTCCACACCGATCTTGACAAACAATTTCTGTATGGACCTCGCTTTGTGCATGGGGGCATTGTCATGCTGAAACAGGAAAGGGCCTTCCCCAAACCGTTGCCACAAAGTTGGAAGCTATAGTTTTAAGATTTCCCTTCACTGGAACTAAGTGGCCTAGCACAAACCATGAACAACAGCCCCATACCGTTATTCCTCCTCCACCAAACTTTACAGTTGGCACTATGCATTGGGGCAGGTAGCGTTCTCCTGGCATTCATCAAACACAGATTTGTCCTTTGGACTGTCAGATGGTGAAGTGTGATTCATCACTCCAGAGAACACGTTTCAACTGCTCCAGAGTCCAATGGCAGCGAGCTTTACACCACTCCAGCCGTCTCTTGGCATTGTGCATGGTGATCTTAGGCTTGTGTGCGGCCGCTTGGGCCATGGAAACCCATTTCATGAAGCTCCAGACGAATAGTTATTGTGCTGACGTTGCTTCCAGAGACAGTTTGGAACTCGGTAGTGAGTGTTGCAACCGAGGACAGAAGATTTATATGCGCTACACACTTCAGCACTCGGCGGTACCGTTCGGTGAGCTTTTGTGGCCTACCACTTTGTGGCTGAGCCGTTGTTGCTCCTAGACGTTTCCACTTCACAATAACAGCACTTACAGTTCTTGCAGGGAATACATTTGACAAACTGATTTATTGGAAAGGTGGCATCCTATGATGATGCAACGTTGAAAGTCACTGAACTCTTCAGTAAGGCCATTCTACTGCCAATGTTTGTCTATGGAGATTGCATGGCTGTATGCTGAATTTTATACACCTGTCAGCAACAGGTGTGGCTGAAATAACCAAATCCACTCATTTGAAGGGGTGTCCACATACCTTTGTATATATAGTGTAAAAGTGTTCAAGGTTAAGGAAACCTGTTGAATCTCTGTGTTACACTGAGCCACCGGGTTTGTCTGAGAGCTTCTGTCACAACAGGTATTTTCCATGCAGACATCGTATCCTCTGTGTAGTAAGGGGATATAGGGACCAGAGAGACATCCTTCATCCAGAGCTCCTAACTTGCCTCCCAGGCTGTACTGAGCGCTATGCCCATCTCAGAGCACCCTGATTGGGCAAGAGTGAAGGAGTGCTATTGAGTTTGTTAAGCTGCCTTCGTGGCAAAGAGGTGGGGGCGAGAGACAGGGGCACAGTACAGACCACTAACACTCTTCTCCTAAACAGCTTGTTTAACTCTATTTCCTTTAACTGGGTGTTGGGTGCCAGTCTGTTTCTGCTTTAACCAATGGGTCAAGTCTTAACAACCAAGACAGTTAACTTTGTTGAATGCAGTGACAGTCAGGTACCTGGCAACCATTTCTCTGAATCTTTTCTGCATCCTCCTAGGTGAGGAACATTGCAGTGAGCCACACCTTCAAGATCGAGAAGGCCCGTCGAGACCTGGGCTACTGCCCCAGACGCTACAGCCTGGGGGACTCAGTGGACCAGTACATACGGTCCCGACCATCCCGCTCCAGGCCCTCCCCCCTAGGCCCCTCTCGGACTGTTCTCCTGCTCCTGGTCCTCCTGCTGCTTTTGGGGTTCAGCCTGGCTGTCCTCCTACTTTGCTCCTGGCTCTGGGATCACTAGGTAGCTACTGTGGCTAAAACTTAAGTAACAGCTCACTAAGACCCAACCCAAATCAAACACAGCTAATACACTCACTAATACGTTTTATTTGTTAGCCGCCTTTCTGGACACCTATGGTCTTGGCCTTACATCAAGCTAAAAGCAATGATAGAAAGCATGCATAGTGTACATCTAGATACACATAGAAGACCACATGAATATACCACATACTGTTGACCTAATGCTAGCAACTCCGCCCTTCTATAATGTTTATCATGGTATATCATGTTATCATACAAATGACTAAGGCTGTAGATGGATGATTATCAAATGTATAGTATGTAGAATATTTGAAATAATATGGTGCTTTGTTCAAACCCTATTGCCTTCCATAGGGTGGAGTATATAATGTATCTGGGTTTATTTTCTTGAGAAAGAGGTTCTAATATATTGAACCAGAGAATCATAATGTGAATACAGTACAGTACAGACTTAAAAAGTACTACATGGTATGACTTTCTGTGAATTTAGAAATGTAACATTTTATTGGACTGAAGTGAAAACGGAAGTTTTAGTAAAAAGGATTCCTCTTTGCATTGATGTTTATATACTGTATATATATATATATATACAGTCCCAGTCAAACGTTTAGACACACCTACTCATTCAAGGGTTTTTCTTTATTTTTACTATTTTTTACATTGTACAATAATAGTGAAGACATCAAAACTATGAAATATCACATATGGAGATCAACCAAATTGAGAAGACTGCTGTGAAATGCAGAGTAGGTGAATGGATGATCTCCGCATGTGTGATTCCCACCATGAAGCATGGAGGAGGAAGTGTGAGGGTTTGGGGGTGCTTTGCTGGTGACAATGTCTGTGATTAATTTAGAATTTAATGCACACTTAACCAGCATGGCTACCACAGCACTCTGCAGCGACACGCCATCCCATGTGGCTTGTGCGTAGTGGGACTATCATTTGTTTTTCAACAGAACAATGACCTAACACACTTCCAGGCTGTGTAAGGGCTATTTAACCAAGAAGGAGAGTGATGGAGTGTGGCATCAGATGACCTGGCCTCTACAATCCCCCAACCTCAACCAATTTGAGATAGTTTGGTTTGGGATGAGTCGGACCGCAGAGTGTAGGAAAAGCAGCCAACAAGTGCTCAGATGTTGGAAAAGCATTCCAGGTGAAGCTGATTGAGAGAATGCCAGGAGTGTGCAAAGCTGTCATCAAGGCAGTGGCTACTTTGAAGAATCTCAAATATAAAATGTATTTTGATTTGTTTAGCACTTTTATGGTTACTACATGATTCCATGTGTTATTTCCTAGTTCTGATGTCTTCACTATTATTATACAATGTAGAACATATTAAAAAATAAAGAAAAATAAAGAACAACACTTGAATGAGTAGGAGTGTCCAAACTTTTGACTGGTGCTGTATATATATATAAATATGTTGATTGTCATTCATAATAATGCATGCCCCCCCCCCCCTCTCATCTTCTTTGGTGAGGGATTTGTTGTGATTCACATTTAGTCTGTAGGATTAAATCAACCAGTCATAGTCATTTTATAAGCTTTTGTGAAAAAGAGAAAGCCTTTCTATGTTGAATGCCAATTACTATTTTGTATTAAGAATAGTTTTTATGTTTATGGTGTGTATCTGAGAAATATTTAATTGCTCCCAGTGCTCTTCCATTTTTCTTCAATTCAAATATTGCAAAATGAAACAATGATTAAATAATATATTTTGCTGAATGACATGAACGGAATAAAGCCTTACTAAACACAACTGTTTGTCGTTTTGTGACAATGGGACAGAAAGTCATAAAATCTGATTTTTAACCTAACCCTAACCTTAACCCATACCGTGACCACACTGCTAACCCTAATGCATAAACCTAACCTTAAATTAAGACCAAAAATATATATTTGTTTAATGAATTTTTTACAAGTGGGGGAAAAATTACTCAATTGTCATACTTGAGTAAAAGTAAAGATACCTTAATAGAAAACGACTCAAGTAAAAGTGAAAGTCACCTAGTAAAATACTACTTGAGTAAAAGTCTAAAAGGGTTCTGTTTTAAATATGCTTAAGTATCAAAAGTAAAAGTACAATCCATTTCTAATTCCTTACATTAATTAAAGCAGATGGCACCATTTTCTTTTTTTTCTATTTTCTTTCTTTCTTTTTCTTTTCTTTTTTCTTTCACCTTTATTTAACCAGGTAAGCTAGTTGAGAACATGTTCTCATTTACAACTGCGACCTGGCCAAGATAAATCAAAGCACTGCAACAGAAACATCAATGCCGAGTTACACATGGAATAAACAAGCATACAGTCGATAACATAATAGAAAAAAAGAAAGTCTATATACAGTGTGTGCAAATGGATTGGGTGGGCTATTTACAGATGGACTGTGTACAGGTGCAGCGATCGGTTAGCTGCTCAGATAGCTGAAGTTTAAAGTTAGTGAGGGAAATATAAGTCTCCAGCTTCAGCGATTTTTGCAATTCGTTCCAGTCACTGGCAGCAGAGAACTGGAAGGAAAGGCGGCCAAATGAGATGTTGGCTTTGGGGATGACCAGCGAGATATACCTGCTGGAGCACGTGCTACGGGTGGGTGTTGTTAACGTGATCAGTGAGCTGAGATAAGGCAGAGCTTTACCTACCATAGACTTATAGATGACCTGAAGCCAGTGGGTCTGGCGACGAATATGTAGCGAGGGCCAGCTGACTAGAGCATACAGGTCGCAGTGGTTGGTGGTATAAGGCGCTTTGGTAACAAAACGGATGGCACTGTGATAGACTACATCCAATTTGCTAATTAGAGTATTGGAAGCTATTTTGTAGATGACATCGCCGAAGTCGAGGATCGGTAGGATAGTCAGTTTTACTAGGGTAAGTTTGGCGGCGTGAGTGAAGGAGGCTTAGTTGCGAAATAGAAAGCCAATTCTAGATTTTGTTTTGGATTGGAGATGTTTGATATGAGACTGGAAGGAGAGTTTTACAGTCTAGCCGGACACCTAGGTATTTGTAGTTGTCCACGTATTCTAGGTCAGAACTGTCCAGAGTAGTGATGCTAGTCGGGCTGGCGGGTGGGTGTGGGCAGCAAACGGTTGAAAGCATGAATTTGGTTTTACTGGCATTTAAGAGAAGTTGGAGGCCACGGAAGGAGTGTTGTATGGCATTGAAGCTTGTTTGGAGGTTAGTTAACACAGTGTCCAAAGAAAGGCCAGATGTATACAGAATGGTGTCTTCTGCGTAGAGATGGATCAGGGAATCACCCGCAACAAGAGCGACATCGTTGATATATACAGAGAAAAGAGTCGGCCCGGGAATTGAACCCTGTGGTACCCCCATAGAGACTGCCAGAGGTCCAGAAAACAGGCCCTCCGATTTGACACACTGAACTCTGTCTGAGAAGTAGTTGATGAACCAGGCGAGGCAGTCATTTGAGAAACCAAGGCTATTGAGTCTGCCGATAAGAATACGGTGATTGACAGAGTCGAAAGCTTTGGCCAGGTCGGTGGAGACAGCTGCACAGTACTGTCTTTTATCGATGGCGGTTACGATATCGTTTAGTACCTTGAGCATGACTGAGGTGCACCCATGACCAGCTCGGAAACCGGATTGCACAGTGGAAAAGGTACGTTGGGATTCGAAATGGTCAGTGATCTGTTTATTAACTTGGAAAGCATGGCCAGCCGTAGAGAAATGCTTATTGAAATGTTCGATTACCATGGATTTATCAGTGGTGACCGTGTTACATAGCTGTAGTGCAGTGGGCAGCTGGGAGGAGGTGCTCTTATTCTCCATGGACTTTACAGTGTCCCAAAATGTTTTGTAGTTAGAGCTACAGGATGCAAATTTCTGTTTGAAAAAGCTGGACTTTGCTTTCCTGACTGACTGCGTGTATTGGTTCCTGACTTCCCTGAACAGTTGCATATCGCGGGATTATTCAATGCTATTGCAGTCCGCCACAGGATGTTTTTTTGCTGATCAAGGGCAGTCAGGTCTGGAGTGAACCAAGGGCTATATCTGTTCTTAGTTTTACATTTTTTGAATGGGGCATGCTTATTTAAGATGGTGAGGAAATTACTTTTAAAGAACTACCAGGCATCCTCGACTGACGGGATAAGGTCAATATCCTTCCAGGATACCTGGGCCAGGTCGATTAAAAAGGCCTGCTCGCAGAAGTGTTTTAGGGAGCGTTTGACAGTGATGAGGGGTGGTCGTTTGACAGCGGACCCATAGCGGATGCAGGCAATGAGGCAGTGATCGCTCAGATCCTTATTGAAAACAGCAGAGGTTTATTTGGTGGGCAAGTTGGTCAGGATAATATCTATGAGGGTGCCCATGTTTACGGATTCAGGGTTGTTCCTGGTGGTTAGCTTGATAATTTGTGTGAGATTGAGGGCATCTATCTTAGATTGTAGGGCTACTGGGGTTTTAAGCATATCCCAGTTTAGGTCACCTAACAGAACGAACTCTGAAGACAGATGGGGGGCAATCAATTCACATATAGTGTCCAGGGCACAGCTGGGAGCTGAGGGGGGGTCTATAACAGGCGGCAACAGTGAGAGACTTATTTCTGGAGAGATTATTTTTTTAAATGAGAAGCTCGAACTGTTTGGGCAAAGACCTGGAGAGTATGACAGAACTTTGCAAGCTATCTCTGCAGTAGATTACAACTCCTCCCCCTTTCAAATCAAATC
>NW_025746096.1:2500-50000 GCF_021184085.1 Oncorhynchus gorbuscha
AACTTCTATCTGTTTTTCCCCCTATGTGGAAGCTAGCTGAATATCAGTCTGTTTTGTTTCTCCACCTTCATACAACTGTAAAAGCAATCATTTATGTTATTGAAAATATATTTCACAGCGATTTAGATGGTACAATGATTCCCTAAACTATTCCGTGCTTGTTTTCTTACATCAACTGAAATTGAGTCAACAGTGTAGAATTTTCAGCATCCAGGAAATGACAGGGTCGATTTCTACATTTGGACGCTTGACCCGATTTACCACTAGATAACACAGCCACAAATATGCCAGCCAATCACAACACTGGTGGGTAAGTCATACTGTGAAACACTGTCATTCCACCATCACTGCAGAAATATTATGGACATTTTCTGAAATTACAAATGTAAAAATGTCTTATAATCATAGAGTAATACTTTTAACTAAATCACCAGATTTCTCTTTTTTTTGATAAGATGATGAAACTGTAACGAGACGCTTTCAGAGGATTTTTCTGATGGAGAAGGAAAAGTGTCCGAAGTAAAAGTATTTCTGTATTTATATCCTTTGACACTTTGTAGTTTCTTTACATATGTATCAATCACTTCAGATACTTCGGGGCTCTCGACTGGAGCATCGGCCTAAGGCGCTGCATCTCAGTGCTGGAGGTGTTACTATAGACACCCTGGTTCGAATCCTGGCTGTATCACAACCCGGACGTGATTTGAAGTCCCATAGGGAGGTGCACACATTGGCCCAGCGTTGTCCTGGTTTGGCCGGTGTAGGCCGTCATTGTAAATAAGAATTTGTTCTTAAAACCTCTTTGGGCTAGGGGGCGGTGTTCGGAAGCTTGGATAGTCTGACATGCCCAAAGTAAACTGCCTGTTACTCAGGCCCAGAAGCTAGGATATGCATATAATTGGTTCTATTGATAGAAATCACTTTGAAGTTTCTAAAACTGTTAGAATAATGTCTGTGAGTATAACAGAACTGATATGGCAGGCAAAAACCAGAAGAAAATTCATCCCGGACCATGTGTTTTTTGAGCTCCCAGGCCATTCCTCTGTTGGCCTATTGAACCACAAAGGACCCAGATTGCAGTACCTATGGCTTCCACTGGATGTCAACAGTCTTTATAAAAGGTTTCAGTCTTGTTTTTTGAAAAATGAACAATAGTTGTAGTTGATCCCAGATGTCCATCATTAGGACTCTAGTCGCGCGTGAATGAGGGCACTTTGTTATTGATCTCTGGTATTGAACACACTACATTGTCTAGTTTATTTACATATTAGGGAACCTGAGGATTGATTAGAAACGTCGTTTTACTTGTTTGGATGATGGATACCGGTAACTTTTGGGATTCCTTTGTCTGCATGTTGAACCGGTGGATTACTGAATCAAACGCGCCAACTAAACAGATTTTTTTGGGATATAAAGAAGGACTTTATCGAGCAAAACAACCATTTGTTGTGTCGCTGGGATCCTTGGGATTGCAAACAGAGGAAGATCTTCAAAGGTATTATTTTATCGCTATTTATGATTTCTGTGACTCCTCTGCTGGTTTGAAAAATATTTTTTATGCGGGGCGCCGTCCTCAGACAATCAAATGCTATGCTTTTGCCCTAAAATCCTATTGTAAATCAGACAAAGCGGTTTGACTCTAAGCTAAAGAATGATGTATGACACTTCTATTTTCATGAATGTTTTAATATGACGATTTTTCGTATTTTGAATTTCGCGCTCTGAAATTTCACCGGATGTTGTCGTAGTGGCACGTTAGCAGGACACCGAGCCCAAAGAGGAACTGACTTGCCTGTTTAAATGGATCAAAATATATACATGTTTTCTATTTGGATTAGATACAACGGTTTAAGTAGATATTCTTAATCTCTGGTCGTCTGAGTCTCTAGTCAGGGAAGTTGTTTCCTTAAATCTCCACCCAGTCAGAGAAACTACATCTAGATTTATGAGCCTTTGATGGAAAGGCTGGAGGAAGGAAGGAAGGAGAGAGAGAGAGAGAGAGAGAGAGAGAGAGAGAGAGAGAGAGAGAGAGAGAGAGAGAGAGAGAGAGAGAGAGAGAGAGAGAGAGAGAGAGAGAGGGAGAGAGAGAGAGAGAGAGAGAGAGAGAGAGAGAGAGAGAGAGAGAGAGAGAGAGAGAGAGAGAGAGAGAGAGAGAGAGAGAGAGAGAGAGAGAGAGAGAGAGACAGAGACAGAGACAGAGACAGAGACAGAGACAGAGAGAGAGAGAGAGACAGAGACAGAGACAGAGACAGAGAGAGAGACAGAGACAGAGACAGAGACAGAGACAGAGACAGAGACAGAGACAGAGACAGAGACAGAGACAGAGACAGAGAGACAGAGACAGAGACAGAGACAGAGACAGAGACAGAGACAGAGACAGAGACAGAGACAGAGACAGAGACAGAGACAGAGAGAGAGAGAGAGAGAGAGAGAGAGAGAGAGAGAGAGAGAGAGAGAGAGAGAGACAGAGAGACAGAGAGACAGAGAGACAGAGAGAGAGAGAGAGAGAGAGACAGAGACAGAGACAGAGACAGAGACAGAGACAGAGACAGAGACAGAGACAGAGACAGAGACAGAGACAGAGACAGAGACAGAGACAGAGACAGAGACAGAGACAGAGAGAGACAGAGAGAGAGAGAGAGAGAGAGAGAGAGAGAGAGAGAGAGAGAGAGAGACAGAGAGACAGAGAGAGAGAGAGAGAGAGAGACAGAGAGAGACAGAGAGAGACAGAGAGAGACAGAGAGAGACAGAGAGAGAGAGAGAGAGAGAGAGAGAGAGAGAGACAGACAGAGACAGAGAGAGAGAGACAGACAGAGACAGAGAGAGAGAGACAGAGAAGAGAGAGAGAGAGAGACAGAGAAAGAGAGAGAGAGACAGAGAAAGAGAGAGAGAGACAGAGAAGAGAAAGAGAGAGAGAGAGAGAGAGAGAGAGAGAGAGAGAGAGAGAGAGAGAGAGAGAGAGAGACAGAGAGACAGAGAGACAGAGAGAGAGACAGAGAGAGACAGAGAGAGAGACAGAGAGAGAGACAGAGAGAGAGACAGAGAGAGACAGAGAGAGAGACAGAGAGAGAGACAGAGAGAGAGAGAGAGAGAGAGAGAGAGAGAGAGAGAGAGAGAGAGAGAGAGAGAGAGAGAGAGAGAGTGTGAGAGGTGACACAAGTCACAGCTAATAAGGCCTCAGTGAGGATCTTCATATTGGCTGTGTCCCATTTTGGCTGTGTCCCATATTGGCTGTGTCCCTATTCCTATACTGCGCTACTATTGACCTGGTCGACTGTAGTACACTATATAGGGAATAGGGTGTAATTTGGGACAGAGCCTTGATCAACATCAGTCAGTGGCTGTCCTGCTGCTGTGTACTGATGCATCAATCTACTTCCCAGGCTTGCGTCCCAATTGGCACCATATTCCCTATATAGTGCACTATTTTCGACCAGGTCCCATAGGGCTCTGGTCAAAAGGAGTGTGCACTGTGTACAGAGCCAAGTGAAAGTCTACACACCTCTTTGTAAATATACAACAAAGAAAAAGAGATTAAATTATTAGGTTTTTTTCTACAGATCGACACAATCTGCTCCACATTTTCAAAGATGTCTTGGTTGCGTCTGTCTTCATCCCCCCTGAGTTCGTCTATCTTCATCCCCCTGAGTTCGTCTGTCTTCATCCCGCCTGAGTTCATCTGTCTTCATCCCCCTGAGTTCATCTCTCTTCATCCCCCCTGAGTTCATCTGTCTTCATCCCCCTGAGTTCGTCTGTCTTCATCCCCCTGAGTTCATCTGTCTTCATCCCCCTGAGTTCATCTGTCTTCATCCCCCCTGAGGTCATCTGTCTTCATCCCCCTGAGTTCATCTGTCTTCATCCCCCTGAGTTCATCTGTCTTCATCCCCCTGAGTTCATCTGTCTTCATCCCCCTGAGTTCATCTGTCTTCATCCCCCTGAGTTCATCTGTCTTCATCCCCCTGAGTTCATATCTGGAGGAAGAGCCTTTGGTCAGCCATTTACAGGTTTGAAAAACATTCTACCAGCTGTGTACAATACGTAGGGCAACATACTGTGTATCCATTGTTTTTATCATGAATCTGGTTGGGAGTCATTGATAGCCTCATCCCTGTTGAATCCTCACGCAGAATCATCCCTGTTGAATCCTCACGCAGCCTCATCCCTGTTGAATCATCACGCAGCCTCATCCCTGTTGAATCATCATGCAGCCTCATTCCTGTTGAATCCCCACGTAGCCTCATTCCTGTTGAGAGTCATTGATAGCCTCATCCCTGTTGAATCCTCATGCAGCCTCATCCCTGTTGAATCCTCACGCAGCCTCATCCCTGTTGAGAGTCATTGATAGCCTCATCGCTGTTGAATCCTCATGCAGCCTCATCCCTGTTGGGAGTCATTGATAGCCTCATCCCTGTTGAATCCTCATGAAGCCTCATCCCTGCCTGTGCCATTAAACCCCTACAACTCATCCAGAACGCCGCAGCCCATCTGGTGTTCAACCTTCCCAAGTTCTCTCACGTTGAACCCCGCTCCTCCGCTCTCTCCACTGAAGCTCGCATCCGCTACAAGACCATGGTGCTTGCCTCGGAGCTGTGAGGGGATGCACCTCAGTACCTCCAGGCTCTGATCAGGCCCTACACCCAAACAAGGGCACTCGTTCATCCACCTCTGGCCTGCTCGCCTCCCTACCACTGAGGAAGTACAGTTCCCGCTCAGCCCAGTCAAAACTGTTCGCTGCTCTGGCCCCCCAATGGTGGAACAAACTCCCTCACGACGCCAGGACAGCGGAGTCAATCACCACCTTCCGGAGACACCTGAAACCCCACCTCTTTAAGGAATACCTAGGATGGGGATAAGTAATCCTTCTCACCCCCCCTTTAAGATTTAGATGCACTATTGTAAATTGGCTGTTCCACTGGATGTCATAAGGTGAATGCACCAATTTGTAAGTCGCTCTGGATAAGAGCGTCTGCTAAATGACTTAAATGTAATGTAAATGTAATCCCTGTTGAATCCTCATGCAGCCTCATGCAGCCTCATCCCTGTTGAATCCTCACGCAGCCTCATCCCTGTTGGGTGTCATTGATAGCCTCATCCCTGTTGGTAGTCATTGATAGCCTCATCCCTGTTGAATCCTCTGCAGCCTCATCCCTGTTGAATCCCCACGACAGCCTCATCCCTGTTGAATCCCCACGAGTCTTTCATCCCTTTTGAATCCTCACGCAGCCTCATCCCCGTTGGGAGTCATTGATAGCCTCATCCCTATTGAATCCTCATGCAGCCTCATCCCTGTTGAATCCTCATGCAGCCTCATCCCTGTTGAATCCTCATGTACAGGGTATGAGGTAATAACATGGTTATATACACAGGGACTTGAGAGAGAGAACAGTCTATGACTTGGGTGGCTGGAGTCTTTGACCATTTGTAGGGCCTTCCTCTGACACCGCCTGGTACAGAGGTCCTGGATGGCTGGAGTCTTTGACCATTTGTAGGGCCTTCCTCTGACACCGCCTGGTACAGAGGTCCTGGAATGCTGGAGTCTTTGACCATTTTTAGGGCCTTCCTCTGACACCGCCTGGTACAGAGGTCCTGGATGGCTGGAGTCTTTGACCATTTTTAGGGCCTTCCTCTGACACCGCCTGGTACAGAGGTCCTGGATGGCTGGAGTCTTTGACCATTGTTAGGGTCTTCCTCTGACACCGCCTGGTACAGAGGTCCAGTGGTGAAGCGCCTTGCGGTCGGATGCCAAGCAGGTGCTGTACCAAGCATTGATGCAGCCAGTCCAGATGCTCTCGATGGTGCAACTGTGCAACGTTTTGAGGATCTGAAGGCCAATGAACAAATCCTCTCAGCCTAATGCGCGGGAAGGTGCGCTGTCGTGTGTAGGTGTTCCTCTTATTCAGGTATTCTCGAGAGGGCAGTGCGGATTGGGATTGCAATAGAGATTGCGTCATCTGTGGATCTGTTGGTGCGGTATGCGAATCGGAGTGGGTCTAGTGTGTCTGGGATGATGGTGTTTGATGTGAGCTATGCTTTCGAAGCCGGTCATGGCTCCAGATGTGAGTGGCATGGGGTGATAGTAAATTAGACAGCTTACCTTGGCGTTCTCGGGCACGAGGACTACGGTGGTCTGCTTGAAACATGTAGGTATTACCGACTGGGTCAGGGAGAGGTTAAAAATGTCAGTGAAGACACTTGCCAGCTGGTCAGTGCATGCTCTGAGTATGCATCCTGGTAATCTGTCTGGCCTTGCGGCCTTGTGAATTTGAACCTGTTTAAAGGCCATACTCACTTGTAGCATGATCGCACAGTCGTCAGGAACAGCTGGTGCTCTCATGCATGGTTCAGGTTTGCTTGCCTCGAAGTGAGAATAGAAGGCGTTTAGCTTGCCTGGTAGGCTGGGCAGCTCCCAGCCGGGTCTCCCTTTGTTTCACCCTGCTGCGTCAGAGCCGGGGTAGTAGGATTCCATCTTAGTCATGTATTGATGCTTTGCCTGTTTGATGGAATTTCTCATAAGCGTCCGGTATTAGTATCCCGCTCATTGAAAGCGTTAACTCCAGCCTGTAGCTCAGTTTATTTGTTTATTCACGTGTTTATTTGGATCCCCATGAGCTTTTTCTGAGGCAGCAGCTGTTCTTCCTGGGGTCCACAAAAAAACACAAAACATGACAAGTATCAACTGATAAACGGATCGTCACACAAATGTAAACATACAACGATTTACAAATAAAAAAAAACATTTTAAGATAATAATAATACAAACAATAAAACTACATAGACTGTGTTAGATCAGGGTTTAAAACTACATAGACTGTGTTAGATCAGGGTTTAAAACTACATAGACTGTGTTAGATCAGGGTTTAAAACTACATAGACTGTGTTAGATCAGGGTTTAAAACTACATAGACTGTGTTAGATCAGGGTTTAAAACTACATAGACTGTGTTAGATCAGGGTTTAAAACTACATAGACTGTGTTAGATCAGGGTTTCGCAAACTCGGTCCTGCCCCCCCCCTGGGTACACATTTAGTTTCCTCCCCCCTGGGTACACATTTAGTTTCCTCCCCCCTGGGTACACATTTAGTTTCCTCCCCCCTGGGTACACATTTTTTCCTCCCCCCTTGGTACACATTTTGTTCCCCCCCTTGGTACACATTTTGTCCCCCACCCCTCGGGTACACATTTTGTTCCCCCCACCCCCCCCTTGGTACACATTTTGTCCCCCCCCCCGGGTACACATTTTGTTCCCCCCCACCCCCCATTTGGTTCCCCATTTTGTCCCCCCCCCCCTGGGTACACATTTTGTTCCCCCCCCGGTACACATTTTGTTCCCCCCCTGGTACACATTTTGTTCCCCCCTGGGTACACATTTTGTCCCCCCTTGGTACACATTTTGTCCCCCCCTGGTACACATTTTGTTCCCCCCTGGGTACACATTTTGTTTCCCCCGGTACACATTTTGTTCCCCCCTCCTGGTACACATTTTGTTCCCCCCTGGGTACACATTTTGTTCCCCCCTTGGTACACATTTTGTCCCCCCCGGTACACATTTTGTTTCCCCCCACCCCCCGGTACATATTTCCCCCCCCGGGTACACATTTTGTCCCCCCATCCCCCCTTGGTACACATTTTGTTCCCCCTGGGTACACATTTTGTTCCCCCCTTGGTACACATTTTGTCCCGCCCCCCCCCCCGGTACACATTTTGTCCCCCCCCTAGCACTACACAGCTGATTGAAGTATCAGCGCTTGATGATGAGTTGACTATTTGAATCAACTGTTTCATGCTAAAGAACAAAATGTTCCCCCCATGGGAGGCCCCAGGACCAAGTTCAGGAAACCCTGTGTTAGAGTGTCGGTGTGTGTCCCCTCACAGTCCTCGCCGTTCCATGAGATACTGTTTAATATATTTTTTAAGGTAATTTTGCTGTTGGCTTGAGTAACTGGAGATGGAATGGAGTTGCCATGTGATCATGTATAACACTGTACCTTGCTGTGTGGATGTTGCCTGTAGTCCATGGCTTCTGGTTGGGATATGCACGTACGGTCACTGTGGGGAAGATGAGGCCGGTGACTGCTGTTGTAAAACTCCTCAATGTTACGGGATGAATCCCTGAACATGTTCCAGTCTAGAGAAACGGTCCTGTAGCTTAGCATCCGTTTCATCGGACCGCTTCTGTATTTGAGCACATCACTGGTACTTCCTGTTTGGGTTTTTACTTATAAGCGGGAATCGTGAGGATGGAGATATGGTCAGATTTGCCCCAAAACAAGTGAAATATCAGAATAAATTAAAACACTAAATAGTAGAGAAATAGCAGAATTGGTCAGGAGCCCGTTAGACGGCTACTATCCACTGCAGCGCCATCTGGTGTGCCACAAAGGGAATAGACACCACAGGAGGCTGCTGTTGGGAGGACGGCTCTTAATAATGTCCGGAACGGAGCAAATGGAATGACATCAAACAACCTAGAAACCATGGAAACCTAGAAACCATGGAAACCACGTGTTTGATGTATTTGATAAACCATTCTACTGATTCCGCTCCAGTCATTTTACCACGAGTCTCGTCCTCCCAAAATTAAGGTGCCACCAACCTCCTGTGGTCGACACACTAGTGTAGTACAGTTTTTATCCCTGTTTGGGGATATTTATGAGGTTAGACTCATTTTCCATCTCTTACTATAGTCCTTGATCTAAATGAATTCCTTTTTGGGGATATTTATGAGGTTAGACTTCTTTTATCTCTGAGTCTGAACTGAATAGCTCTGACACAAAAGGCAGCCTAATCCCTATAGGCCCTGGTCATAAGAAGGGCACTATATAGGGAATAGGGTTCAGAGATATTCTCTGACTACCCTTAGCTCTCTGCCAGGTTCTGAAGGCCTTCTGAGACTTCCCATTGGTCAGAGAGGTCAAGGTGCTTCAGTCGATTGGTCTAGAGGACTGGACTTGGCGATAGTAACTGCCTCGTCTGTCTGTCTGTCTGTCTGTCTGTCTGTCTGTCTGTCTGTCTGTCTGTCTGTCTGTCTGTCTGTCTGTCTGTCTGTCTGTCTGTCTGTCTGTCTGTCTGTCTGTCTGTCTGTCTGTCTGTCTGTCTGTCTGTCTGTCTGTCTGTCTGTCTGTCTGTCTGTCTGTCTGTCTGTCTCTGTCTCTGTCTCTGTCTCTGTCTCTCTCTTCCCCCTCTTCCCTCTCTTTCTCCCTCTCTTCCCTCTCTCTCTCTCTCTCTCTCTCTCTCTCTCTGCAGTCAGTCATTAAGGGCTGGATTCAAACCATTAAAATGAAAAGGCAATTTCAGAGAATTACAATCTCCACGAACGGTGGAACGTTGCCTTTAAATTTAAATTGAGCTATAAGGCGATACTTTGGCGATACTAAATCCAGCCTCATAGCATTGCGGTACCAGCTCTGTGTTAATTTGTGTGCATCTTAATGAATGTAGCCGAAAGCTGTTTCCTCTGCTTCACCAGAGAGCTCCTGAAGGTCAGGGCTTCACAGCAGACAGCAGACGTCAACAACATCGCTGGGATGCAAGACAATGGACCGTTCACACACACACACACTTGATATGCAGACACACACACACACACACACACACACGCACGCACACACACACACACACACGCACGCACGCACACACACACACACACACACACACACACACACACACACACACACACACACACACACACACACACACACACACACACACACACACACACACACACACACACACACACACACACACACACACACACACACACACACACACACTTGATACACACACACACACTTGATATGCACACACACACACACACACACACACACACACACACACACACACACACACACACACACACACACACACACACACACACACACACACACACACACACACACACACACACACACACACACACACACACTTGATATGCACACACACACACACACACACACACACACACACACACACACACACACACACACACACACACACACACACACACACACACACACACACACACACACACACACACACACACACACACACACACTTGATATGCAGACACACACACACACACACACACACACACACACACACACACACACACACACACACACACACACACACACACACACACACACACACACACACACACACTTGATACACACACACACACACACACACACACACACACACACACACACACACACACACACACACACACACACACACACACACACACACACACACACACACACACACACACACACACACACACACACACACACACACACACACACACACACACAGTATTATCACGTTGTTACCGTGCAGGCATAATGAAGATAACTTCACCAGTGCCTTGACCTCTTGGTATTTTCTAGGTGGTCTTGATCATTGGTTCTCATTCTGACAGCTTTACCATAAGAGACTTGTATTCTCACACTGATTGACATAAAGGTAGACTCAGCGAGATGACGCAGCACCGCAGATATTGAGATGAGCAAGATGCCAGACTTTACTCTCACACAGTCACACACAGTACCTATTTTTGATTTGGTTATTTCAACTTTATTTAACCAGGTAGAACAAGTTCTCATTTTCAACTGCTGTCACGACTTCTCCCGAAGTCGATGCCTCTCCTTGTTCGGGCGGTGCTCGGCGATCGACGTCACCAGTCTTCTAGCCATCATTGATCCATTTTTCATTTTCCATTGGTTTTGTCTTGTCTTCCCACACACCTGTTTTCAATCCCATTCATTACCTGTTGTGTATTTAACCCTCTGTTTCCCCTCATGTCTTTGTCAGAGTTACACGTGGAATAAACAAACATACAGTCAATAATATGGTAGAAAAAGTATATATACAGTGCAAATGAGGTAAGATTAGGGAGGTAAGGCAATAAATAGGCCACGGTGGTGAAGTAATTACAATATACAATTAAACACCGGAGTGATTGATGTGCAGAAGATGAATGTGCAAAGATAATTGGGTGCAAAGAAAAGGAGCAAAATAAATAAATACAGTATGGGGATGAGGTAGTTGGATGGGCTGTTTACCAATGGGCTATGTACAGGTGTATCGATCTGTGAGCTGCTCTGACAGCTGGTGCTTAAAGCTAGTGAGGGAGATATGAGTCTCCAGCTTCAGTGATTTTTGCAGTTTGTTCCAGTCTGGAAGGAAGGACTGGAAGGAAAGCCGGCCAAAGGAGGAATTGGCTTTGGGGGTGACTAGTGGCTTTGGGGGTGACTAGTGGCTTTGGGGGTGACTAGTGGCTTTGGGGGTGACTAGTGGCTTTGGGGGTGACTAGTGGCTTTGGGGGTGACTAGTGAGATATACCTGCTGGAGCATGTGCTACGGGTGGGGGCTGCTATGGTGACCAGTGAGCTGAGATAAGGTGGGGCATTACCTGGCAGAAACATGTAGATGACCTGGAGCCAGTGGGTTTGGTGACGAGTATGAAGTGAGGACCAGCCAACGAGAGTGTACAGGTCGCAATGGTGGGAAGTATTGGTGTATTGTCTTTGGTGGCACAACGGATGGCACTGTGATAGACTGTATCCAATTAGTTGATTAGAGTGTTGGAGGCTATTTTGTGAATGACATCGTCGAGGATCGGTAGGATGGTCAGTTTTACAAGGGTATGTTTGGCAGCATGAGTGAAGGATGCTTTGTTGCGAAATAGGAAACCAATTCTAGATTTAATTTTGGATTGGAGATGTTTAATGTGAGTCTGGAAGGAGAGTTTACAGTCTAACCAGACACCTAGGTATTTGTAGTTGTCCACATATTCTAAGTCAGAACCGTCCAGAGTAGTGATGCTGGACAGGTGGGCAGGTGCGGGCAGCGATCGGTTGAAGAGCATGCATTTAGTTCAAATCAAATCAAATCAAACCAAATTTTATTTGTCACATACACATGGTTAGCAGATGTTAATGCGAGTGTAGCGAAATGCTTGTGCTTCTAGTTCCGACAATGCAGTGATAACCAACAAGTAATCTAACTAACAATTCCAAAACTACTGTCTTATACACAGTGTAAGGGGATAAGGAACATGTACATAAGAATATATGAATGAGTGATGGTACAGAGCAGCATACAGTAGATGGTATATACAGTATATACATATGAGATGAGTGTGTAGACAAAGTAAACAAAGTGGCATAGTTAAAGTGGCTAGTGATACATGTGTTACATAAGGATGCAGTCGATGATGTAGAGTACAGTATATACATATGCATATGAGATGAATAATGTAGGGTAAGTAACATTATATAAGGTAGCATTGTTTAAAGTGGCTAGTGATATATTTACATCATTTCCCATCAATTCCCATTATTAAAATGGCTGGAGTTGGGTCAGTGTCAATGACAGTGTGTTGGCAGCAGCCACTCAGTGTTAGTGGTGGCTGTTTAACAGTCTGATGGCCTTGAGATAGAAGCTGTTTTTCAGTCTCTCGGTCCCAGCTTTGATGCACCTGTACTGACCTCGCCTTCTGGATGATAGCGGGGTGAACAGGCAGTGGTTCGGGTGGTTGATGTCCTTGATGATCTTTATGGCCTTCCTGTAACAACGGGTGGTGTAGGTGTCCTGGAGGGCAGGTAGTTTGCCCCCGGTGATGCGTTGTGCAGTCCTCACTACCCTCTGGAGAGCCTTACGGTTGAGGGCGGAGCAGTTGCCGTACCAGGCGGTGATACAGCCCGCCAGGATGCTCTCGATTGTGCATCTGTAGAAGTTTGTGAGTGCTTTTGGTGACAAGCCGAATTTCTTCAGCCTCCTGAGGTTGAATAGGCGCTGCTGCGCCTTCTTCACGACGCTGTCAGTGTGAGTGGACCAATTCAGTTTGTCTGTGATGTGTATGCCGAGGAACTTAAAACTAGCTACCCTCTCCACTACTGTTCCATCGATGTGGATAGGGGGTGTTCCCTCTGCTGTTTCCTGAAGTCCACAATCATCTCCTTAGTTTTGTTGACGTTGAGTGTGAGGTTATTTTCCTGACACCACACTCCGAGGGCCCTCACCTCCTCCCTGTAGGCCGTCTCGTCGTTGTTGGTAATCAAGCCTACCACTGTTGTGTCGTCCGCAAACTTGATGATTGAGTTGGAGGCGTGCGTGGCCACGCAGTCGTGGGTGAACAGGGAGTACAGGAGAGGGCTCAGAACGCACCCTTGTGGGGCCCCCGTGTTGAGGATCAGCGGGGAGGAGATGTTGTTGCCTACCCTCACCACCTGGGGCGGCCCGTCAGGAAGTCCAGTACCCAGTTGCACAGGGCGGGGTCGAGACCCAGGGTCTCGAGCTTGATGACGAGCTTGGAGGGTACTATGGTGTTGAATGCCGAGCTGTAGTCGATGAACAGCATTCTCACATAGGTATTCCTCTTGTCCAGGTGGGTTAGGGCAGTGTGCAGTGTGGTTGAGATTGCATCGTCTGTGGACCTATTTGGGCGGTAAGCAAATTGGAGTGGGTCTAGGGTGTCAGGTAGGGTGGAGGTGATATGGTCCTTGACTAGTCTCTCAAAGCACTTCATGATGACGGAAGTGAGTGCTACGGGGCGGTAGTCGTTTAGCTCAGTTACCTTAGCTTTCTTGGGAACAGGAACAATGGTGGCCCTCTTGAAGCATGTGGGAACAGCAGACTGGTATAGGGATTGATTGAATATGTCCGTAAACACACCGGCCAGCTGGTCTGCGCATGCTCTGAGGGCGCGGCTGGGGATGCCGTCTGGGCCTGCAGCCTTGCGAGGGTTAACACGTTTAAATGTCTTACTCACCTCGGCTGCAGTGAAGGAGAGACCGCATGTTTCCGTTGCAGGCCGTGTCAGTGGCACTGTATTGTCCTCAAAGCGGGCAAAAAAGTTATTTAGTCTGCCTGGGAGCAAGACATCCTGGTCCGTGACTGGGCTGGATTTCATCTTGTAGTCCGTGATTGACTGTAGACCCTGCCACATGCCTCTTGTGTCTGAGCCATTGAATTGAGATTCCACTTTGTCTCTGTACTGACGCTTAGCTTGTTTAATAGCCTTACGGAGGGAATAGCTGCACTGTTTGTATTCAGTCATGTTGCCAGACACCTTGCCCTGATTAAAAGCAGTGGTTCGCGCTTTCAGTTTCACGCGAATGCTGCCATCAATCCACGGTTTCTGGTTAGGGAATGTTTTTATCGTTGCTATGGGAACGACATCTTCGACGCACGTTCTAATGAACTCGCACACCGAATCAGCGTATTCGTCAATATTCCCATCTGACGCAATACGAAACATGTCCCAGTCCGCGTGATGGAAGCAGTCTTGGAGTGTAGAGTCAGCTTGGTCTGACCAGCGTTGGACAGACCTCAGCGTGGGAGCCTCTTGTTTTAATTTCTGCCTGTAGGCAGGGATCAGCAAAATGGAGTCGTGGTCAGCTTTTCCGAAAGGGGGCGGGGCAGGGCCTTATATGCGTCGCGGAAGTTAGAGTAACAATGATCCAAGGTTTTACCACCCCTGGTTGCGCAATCGATATGCTGATAAAATTTAGGGAGTCTTGTTTTCAGATTGGCTTTGTTAAAATCCCCAGCTACAATGAATGCAGCCTCCGGATAAATGTTTTCCAGTTTGCAAAGAGTTAAATAAAGTTCGTTCAGAGCCATCGATGTGTCTGCTTGGGGGGGGATATATACGGCTGTGATTATAATCGAAGAGAATTCTCTTGGAAGATAATGCGGTCTACATTTGATTGTGAGGAATTCTAAATCAGGTGAACAGAAGGATTTGAGTTCCTGTATGTTTCCTTCATCACACCATGTCCCGTTAGTCATGAGGCATACGCCCCCGCCACTCTTCTTACCAGATAGATGTTTGTTTCTGTCGGCGCGATGCGTGGAGAAACCCGTTGGCTGCACCGCCCTGGATAGCGTTTTCCCAGTAAGCCATGTCTCCGTAAAGCAAAGAACGTTGCAGTCTCTTTTACTTGCATTTAAGAGCAGTTGGAGGCAACGGAAGGATAGTTGTATGGCATTGAAGTGCGTCTGGAGGTTAGTTAACACAGTGTCCAAAGAAGGGTCAGAAGTCTACAGAATGGTGTCGTCTGCGTAGAGGTGGATCAAAGAATCACCAGCAGCGAGAGCGACCTCATTGATGTATACAGAGAAGAGAGTCGGCCTGAGAATTTAACCCTGTGGCACCCCAATAGAGACTGCCAGAGGCCTAGACAAAATGCCCTCCGATTTGACACACTGAACTCTGTCAGAGAAGTAGTTGGTGAACCAGGCGAGGCAGTCATTTGAGAAACCAAGGGTATTGAGTCTGCCGATAAGAATATGGTGATTGACAGAGTCGAAAGCCTTGGCCAGTTTGATGAATACGGCTGCAGAGTAATGTCTCTTATCGATGGCGGTTATAATATCATTTAGGTCTTGGTTGAAAACAGTAGAGGTGTATTTGAAGGGCAAGTTGGTTAAGATGATATCTATGAGGGGGCCTGTGTTTATGGATTTGGAGTTGTACCTGGTAGGTTCATTGATAATTTGTGTGAGATTGAGGGCATCAAGCTTAAATTGTAGGATGGCCAGGGTGTTAAGCATGCCCCAGTTTAGGTCGCCTAACAGTATGAGCTCTGAAGATAGATGGGGGACAATCAATTCACATATGGTGTCCAGGGCACAGGGCACAGCTGGGGGCAGAAGGTGGTCTATAGCAAGCGGCAGTGAGACACTTGTTTCTGAAAAGGTGGATTAAAAAAAAAGTTAGAGCTCAAATTGTTTGGGCACAGACCTGGATAGTATGACAGAACTCTGCAGGCTATCTCTGCAGTAGATTGCAACTCCGCCCCCTTTGGTAGTTCTACCTTGGCAGAAAATGTTATATTTAGGGATGGAAATGTCAGGGTTTTTGGTGGTCTTCCTAAGCCAGGATTCAGACACAGCCAGAACATCTGGGTTGGCAGAGTGTGCTAAAGCAGGGTTATAATCTCCACCCGGCACAGCCAGAAGAGGACTGGCCACCCCACATAGCCTGGTTCCTCTCTAGGTTTCTTCCTAGGTTTTGGCCTTTCTTGGGAGTTTTTCCTAGCCACCGTGATTCTACACCTGCATTGCTTGCTGTTTGGGGTTTTAGGTTGGGTTTCTGTACAGCACTTTGAGATATCAGCTGATGTACGAAGGTCTATATAAATACATTTGATTTGATTTGAATAAAACAAATTTAGGGAGGAGGCTTCTAATGTTAACATGCATGAAACCAAGGCTTTTACGGTTACAGAAGTCAACAAATGAGAGCACCTGGGGAATGAGAGTGGAGCTAGGTGCTGCAGGGACTGGATTAACCTCTACATCACCAGAGGAACAGAGGAGGAATAGGATAAGGGTACGGGCTAAAGGCTATAAAAACTGGTCGTCTAGTACGTTCGGAACAGAGAGCAAAAGGAGCAGGTTTCTGGGCGAGGAAGAATAGATTCAAGGCATAATGTACAGACAGGGGTATGATAGGATGTGAATACAGTGCAGGTTAACCTAGACATTGAGTGATGAAGAGAGAGATATTGTCTCTATGAAACATTTAAACCAGGTGATGTCATCGCGTATGTGACCGGATTTGCTTCTCACTGTTACAGCCTGGTAGCCAGGACACCGAAACAACAGAGGAGTTGAGCATCACCCTGTTACAGCCTGGTAGCCAGGACACCGAAACAACAGAGGAGTTGAGCATCACCCTGTTACAGCCTGGTAGCCAGGACACCGAAACAACAGAGGAGTTGAGCATCACCCTGTTACAGCCTGGTAGACAGGACACCGAAACAACAGAGGAGTTGAGCATCACCATGTTACAGCCTGGTAACCAGGACACCGAAACAACAGAGGAGTTGAGCATCACCCTGTTACAGCCTGGTAGCCAGGACACCGAAACAACAGAGGAGTTGAGCATCACCCTGTTACAGCCTGGTAGCCAGGACACTGAAACAACAGAGGAGTTGAGCATCACCCTGTTACAGCCTGGTAGCCACAACACTGAAACAACAGAGGAGTTGAGCATCACGTTGTCACAGCTAAAAGGAATACACTGTATACTCTAGCTAATAGGGGGCCATTTTGGCCTCAGATGAGGTTTTTGACTGTTTTTTTTATCACCTCTACAAAGACAGAGAGTCAGCCAAGATGTTATAAAGTATCCCTCATTCTCTAAATCCCTGCACCACCGTCCCTCCTACAGATCAATACAATTTTTATTCCGGGGGGGACTTGAATGGAAGACACTAAATCATCTTATATAATGTCACAATCAATACAAAGCAATACAAGCTAACTGTTCCAGGTAGTGTACTGTATACATTCCACTATATTCAGTCCATTTCACCGCTGTAGGATGTGAGACATCATGTGGATAAAGGCTCCTCAGGTCTCACCACATCCTTTTTGTAAACAAACATTTTTTTTTGCTCATTTTGACTTAACCTGACTAATTTACAAGTCTGACTCTGAAATCAAACTTTTTAGAGAAAAAAACGTACATTTCTGCCTCTAATTCTGAACCAGACATTTAAATAATGTCTTATCGACGTTAAAGAATATACATATTATATTGTTCTCTAGAGGTGTTCGACTGTGAGAAACACTGGAACAAACAAACCAACGGGTGTCTTTTTTAAATGTGTCAACTGACAACAAGGAGGGACAGTCGCCACGGTCGGGCTTTATTGAACAGCTCTCTCATCTTGGCTTTACACTATTCTAGATCTTTCTGAAGACGTATGTGTGGATCCTAACTTCCACTGAGGCAAAGTGTCTCATTTAAAGTGTCATCTGACCACAGGCGGAACGCTGACCGACACGAACCCTGGTCTGTTACCACAGCAACACGACACTGACCCTGGTCTGTTCCCACAGCAACACCACACTAACCCTGGTCTGTTCCCACAGCAACACGACACTAACCCTGGTCTGTTCCCACAGCAACACGACACTAACCCTGGTCTGTTCCCACAGCAACAGGACACTAACCCTGGTCTGTTCCCAAAGCAACACGACACTAACCCTGGTCTGTTCCCACAGCAACATGACACTAACCCTGGTCTGTTCCCACAGCAACACAACACTAACCCTGGTCTGTTCCCACAGCAACACTACACTAACCCTGGTCTGTTCCCACAGCAACACGAAACTAACCCTGGTCTGTTCCCACAGCAACACAACACTAACCCTGGTCTGTTCCCACAGCAACACGACACTAACCCTGGTCTGTTCCCACAGCAACACGACACTAACCCTGGTCTGTTCCAACAGCAAGACAACATCATATACCATAATAAAACACTAACCCTGGTCTGTTCCCACAGCAACACAACACTAACCCTGGTCTGTTCCCACAGCAACACAACACTGACCCTGGTCTGTTCCCACAGCAGCACACTAACCCTGGTCTGTTCCCACAGCAACACAACACTAACCCTGGTCTGTTCCCATAGCAACACAACACTAACCCTGGTCTGTTCCCACAGCAACACAACACTAACCCTGGTCTATTCCCACAGCAACACAACACTAACCCTGGTCTGTTCCCACAGCAACACCACACTAACCCTGGTCTGTTCCCACAGCAACACCACACCAACCCTGGTCTGTTCCCACAGCAACACAACACTAACCCTGGTCTGTTCCCACAGCAACACAACACTAAACCTGGTCTGTTCCCACAGCAACAGAACACTAAACCTGGTCTGTTCCCACAGCAACACAACACTAACCCTGGTCTGTTCCCATAGCAACACAACACTAACCCTGGTCTGTTCCCACAGCAACACAACACTAACCCTGGTCTGTTTCCACAGGAACACAACACTAACCCTGGTCTGTTCCCACAGCAACACAACACTAACCCTGGTCTGTTCCCACAGCAACACAACACTAACCCTGGTCTGTTCCCACAGCAACACAACACTAAACCTGGTCTGTTCCCACAGCAACAGAACACTAAACCTGGTCTGTTCCCACAGCAACACAACACTAACCCTGGTCTGTTCCCATAGCAACACAACACTAACCCTGGTCTGTTCCCACAGCAACACAACACTAACCCTGGTCTGTTTCCACAGGAACACAACACTAACCCTGGTCTGTTCCCACAGCAACACAACACTAACCCTGGTCTTTTCCCACAGCAACACAACACTAAACCTGGTCTGTTCCCACAGCAACAGAACACTAAACCTGGTCTGTTCCCACAGCAACACAACACTAACCCTGGTCTGTTCCCATAGCAACACAACACTAACCCTGGTCTGTTCCCACAGCAACACAACACTAACCCTGGTCTGTTCTCACAGCAACACAACACTAACCCTGGTCTGTTCTCACAGCAACACAACACTAACCCTGGTCTGTTGCCACAGCGACACAACACTAACCCAGGTCTGTTCCCATAGCAACACAACACTAACCCTGGTCTGTTCCCACAGCAACACAACACTAACCCTGGTCTGTTCCCACAGCAACACAACACTAACCCTGGTCTGTTCCCACAGCAACACAACACTAACCCTGGTCTGTTCCCACAGCAATACAACACTAACCCTGGTCTGTTCCCACAGCAACACAACACTAACCCTGGTCTGTTCCCACAGCAATACAACACTAACCCTGGTCTGTTCCCACAGCAACACAACACTAACCCTGGTCTGTTGCCACAGCAACACAACACTAACCCTGGTCTGTTCCCACAGCAACACAACACTAACCCTGGTCTGTTCCCACAGCAACACTACACTAACCCTGGTCTGTTCCCACAGCAACACAACATCATATACCATAATAAAACACTAACCCTGGTCTGTTCCCATAGCAACACAACACTAACCCTGGTCTGTTCCCACAGCAACTCAACACTAACCCTGGTCTGTTCCCACAGCAACACAACACTAACCCGGGTCTGTTCCCATAGCAACACAACACTAACCCTGGTCTGTTCCCACAGCAACACAACACTAACCCGGGTCTGTTCCCATAGCAACACAACACTAACCCTGGTCTGTTCCCACAGCAACACAACACTAACCCGGGTCTGTTCCCATAGCAACACAACACTAACCCGGGTCTGTTCCCATAGCAACACAACACTAACCCTGGTCTGTTCCCACAGCAACACAACATCATATACCATAATAAAACACTACACGGTAATAAGAGTAAGCTTTTACTTTGAATTACTAAGTGGTGTTTTTATCTGCCTCAGATGCACTGACTGTAAGTCACTCTGGAATAGAGCGTCTGCTGAATGACCTACATAAAAACAAATGGAGAGTTTCCCTAATACTGCTTTTACCAGAGACATTTCTGAACACCTACAGAGAGGAATGTTCATTTTGGCTGCAAGTCTTCCCATGTTGATTGACACTCGGTCTACTACCCTTTCTGAAAACATGGCATAGCATCATCGAAGAGGCTCAACCTTCAACCACTACTAAAGGACACCAATAATGAGAAGAGACTTGCTTGGGTCAAGAAACACGAGAAATGGACATTCGTCTGGTAGAAATCTGTCCTTCGGTCTGATGAGTTCAAATTTGAGATTTTTTGGTTCCAACCACCGTATCTTTGTGAGATGCAGAGTAGGTGAACGGGTGATCTCTGCATGTGTGGTTTCCACCGTGAAGCATGGAGGAGGAGGTGTGATGGTGCTTTGCTGGTGATACAGTCTGCGATTTATTTAGAATTCAAAGCACACTTCACCAGCATGGCTACCATAGCATTCTGAAGCGATACGCCATCCCATCTGGTTTGCATTCTGTGGGACTATCATTTGTTTTTCAACAGGACAATGATCCAACACACCTCCAGGCTGTGTAAGGACTATTTGACCAAGAGGGAGAATGATGGAGTGCTGCATTAGATGACCTGGCCTCCGCAATCACCCAAACTCAACCCAACTGAGAAGGTTTGGGATGAGTTGGACCACAGAGTGAAGGAACAGCAGCCAACAAGTGCTCAGCATATGTAGGAACTCCTTCAAGACTGTTGGAAAATAATTCCAGGTGAAGCTGGTTGAGAGAATGTCAAGCGTGTGCAAAAGGTTAGCCAAGGTTAGCTATGAAGAACCTCAAATCTAAAATATACTTTTGATTTGTTTAACACTTTTTTTGGTTACTACATGATTCCATATGTGTTATTTCATAGTTTTGATGTCTTCACTATTATTCTACAATGTAGAAACAGTAAATGTTTGTCTGAAGAAGCGGACCAAAGCGCTGCGTGGTTCGTGTTCATGATTATTTATTCAAACTGAACACTGAGACAAAATAACAAAGTGGAACAAAACGAAACAGTACCGTCTGGT
The DNA here is from genome assembly GCF_021184085.1 of Oncorhynchus gorbuscha. NCBI lineage: Eukaryota > Metazoa > Chordata > Actinopteri > Salmoniformes > Salmonidae > Oncorhynchus > Oncorhynchus gorbuscha. The sequence continues at coordinate 23,799 of NW_025746096.1, forward strand.
GCAGAAACAACAAAACAGAAAACAACTACCCACAAACCCAGGTGGGGGAAAAAGCTGCCGAAGTCTGGTTCCCAATCAGAGACAATGATAGACAGCTGCTTCTGATTGAGAACCACACCCAGTCAAACACAAAGAAATAGAAAACATAGAAATAAAGAAACTAGAATGCCCACCCTAGCCACACCCTAACCAAATTAGAGAATAAAAGCCTCTCTGTGGCCAGGGCGTGACAGATGGTTTGGGATGAGTTGGACCGCAGAGTGAAGGAAAAGCAGCCAACAAGTGCTCAGCATATGTGGGAACTCCTTCAAGACTGTTGGAACAACATTCCTCATTAAGCTGGTTAAGAGAATGCCAAGAGTGTGCAAAGCTGTCAACAAGTCAAAGGGTCGCTACTTTGAAGAATCTAAAATATATTTAGATTTGTTTAACACTTTTTTTTATTACTGCATGATTCCATATGTGCTATTTCATAGTTTTGATGACTTCAAATAAATAAATAGTTTTAAAAAATAAAGAAAAACCCTTGAAGGTGTGTCAAACTTTTGACTGGTACTGTATGTAAATGTATTATTATTATTTTTAATACATTAAAAAATTAAATAATTTTACAACCAGTTTTTGCTTTGTCATTATGGGGTGTTGTGATGTCATTATGGGGTGTTGTGATGTCATTATGGGGTATTATGATGTCATTATGGGGTATTATGATGTCATTATGGGGTGTTGTGATGTCATTATGGGGTATTATGATGTCATTATGGGGTATTATGATGTCATTATGGGGTGTTGTGATGTCATTATGGGGTGTTGTGATGTCATTATGGGGTATTGTGATGTCATTATGGGGTATTATGATGTCATTATGGGGTATTGTGATGTCTTTATGGGGTGTTGTGATGTCATTATGGGGTGTTGTGATGTCATTATAGGGTATTATGATGTCATTATGGGGTGTTGTGATGTCATTATGGGGTGTTGTGATGTCATTATGGGGTATTATGATGTCATTATGGGGTGTTGTGATGTCATTATGGGGTGTTGTGATGTCATTATGGGGTGTTGTGATGTCATTATGAAGTATTGTGTGTAGATTGATAAGGGGAGAAAAACGTATTTAATCCATTTTAAAATAAGGCTGTAATGTAAGAAAATGTGGAGAAAGTCAAGGGGTCTGAATACTTTCCGAATGCACTGTATGAGAGAGAGTGTGTGTGTGTGTGTGTGTGTGTGTGTGTGTGTGTGTGTGTGTGTGTGTGTGTGTGTGTGTGTGTGTGTGTGTGTGTGTGTGTGTGTGTGTGTGTGTGTGTGTGTGTGTGTGTGTGTGTGTGTGTGTGTGCTTGCATCATTGAGCATTTGCAGTTGTGTAAAGTACTTAAGTAAAAATACTTTAAAGTACTACTTAAGTCCATTTTGGGGTATCTGTACTTTACGATTTATATTTTTGGCAACTTTTACTTTTACTTGACCTCCTAAAGAAAATAACTTTTCAATCAATAAAAGAAATACCAACTCCCCTCCGTGCCTCTGACACCCAAAAGCACTCCTTACATTTTCCTCTGACACCCAAAAGCACTCCTTACATTTTCCTCTGACACCCAAAAGCACTCCTTACATTTTCCCCTGACACCCAAAAGCACTCCTTACATTTTCCCCTGACACCCAAAAGCACTCCTTACATTTTCCCCTGACACCCAAAAGCACTCCTTACATTTTCCCCTGACACCCAAAAGCACTCCTTACATTTTGACAGGAAAATTGTCCAATTTACACACTTGTCAAGAGAACATCCCTGGTCCATCCCTACTGCCTCTGATCTGGAGGACTCACTAAACAGAGAACATCCCTGGTCCATCCCTACTGCCTCTGATCTGGAGGACTCACTAAACAGAGAACATCCCTGGTCCATCCCTACTGCCTCTGATCTGGAGGACTCACTAAACAGAGAACATCCCTGGTCCATCCCTACTGCCTCTGATCTGGAGGAATCACTAAACAGAGAACATCCCTGGTCCATCCCTACTGCCTCTGATCTGGAGGACTCACTAAACAGAGAACATCCCTGGTCCATCCCTACTGCCTCTGATCTGGAGGACTCACTAAACAGAGAACATCCCTGGTCCATCCCTACTGCCTCTGATCTGGAGGACTCACTAAACAGAGAACATCCCTGGTCCATCCCTACTGCCTCTGATCTGGAGGAATCACTAAACAGAGAACATCCCTGGTCCATCCCTACTGCCTCTGATCTGGAGGACTCACTAAACAGAGAACATCCCTGGTCCATCCCTACTGCCTCTGATCTGGAGGACTCACTAAACAGAGAACATCCCTGGTCCATCCCTACTGCCTCTGATCTGGAGGAATCACTAAACAGAGAACATCCCTGGTCCATCCCTACTGCCTCTGATCTGGAGGACTCACTAAACAGAGAACATCCCTGGTCCATCCCTACTGCCTCTGATCTGGAGGACTCACTAAACACAAATGCTTTTTTTATAAATTATGTCTGAGTGTTGGAGTGTCTGAGTGTTGGAGTGTCTGAGTGTTGGAGTGTCTGAGTGTTGGAGTGTCTGAGTGTTGGAGTGTCTGAGTGTTGGAGTGTCTGAGTGTTGGAGTGTCTGAGTGTTGGAGTGCTCCCCAACTTTTACTTGAGTTATTTTCTATTAAGGTATCTTCACTTTTACTCAAGTATGACAATTGAATACTTTTTCCACCACTGAGCCTTTGTCTGTTCGTATGATTGTGCGGTACATGGTTGCATATGTGTGTGTGTGACTCTGTGTCTTCATGTGTTTACGTGTTTCAATGTGTGTGTCAGGCAGGAAGAGAGAGGCCTCAGAAAATCAAATAGCCAGCGTATTCCCTGGAGCAGCAGTCAGGGCAGTGGTTGGTTGAGCCTGCTCTGTGTGAGAGAGACCAATATCCCACTGGGTAATGGGATTGAGGCTCTGAAGATTGTGTGTGGACAGGTCAACTTCCCTCTGTGCCGTGTGTGCGTGCTAGACAGACCAGCCTGCAGGCCTTCTATTGTATCAATCAGACCAGCCTGTTAGCCTTCTATGGTATCACCTCAGCCAGACCAGCCTGCTAGCCTTCTATTGGATCAGCCAGACCAGCCTGCTAACCTACTGTATCAGACAGACCAGCCTGCTAGCCTTCTATTGGATCAGCCAGACCAGCCTGCTAACCTACTGTATCAGACAGACCAGCCTGCTAGCCTTCTATTGGATCAGCCAGACCAGCCTGCTAACCTACTGTATCACACAGACCAGCCTGCTAGCCTTCTATTGTATCACCTCATTCAAACCAGCCTGCTAGCCTTCTATTGTATCAGCCAGACCAGCCTGCTAGCCTTCTATTGTATCAGCCAGACCAGCCTGCTAGCCTTCTATTGTATCAGCCAGACCAGCCTGCTAGCCTTTTATGGTATCACCTCATTCAAACCAGCCTGCTAGCCTTCTATTGGATCAGCTAGACCAGCCTGCTAGCCTTCTATTGTATCAGCCAGATCTGTTAGCCTTCTATGGTATCACCTCATTCAAACCAGCCTGCTAGCCTTCTATTGGATCAGCTAGACCAGCCTGCTAGCCTTCTATTGGATCAGCCAGATCTGTTAGCCTTCTATGGTATCACCTCATTCAAACCAGCCTGCTAGCCTTCTATTGTATCAGCCAGATCTGTTAGCCTTATATGGTATCACCTCATTCAAACCAGCCTGCTAGCCTTCTATTGGATCAGCTAGACCAGCCTGCTAGCCTTCTATTGTATCAGCCAGATCTGTTAGCCTTCTATGGTATCACCTCATTCAAACCAGCCTGCTAGCCTTCTATGGTATCACCTCATTCAAACCAGCCTGCTAGCCTTCTACTGTATCAGCTAGACCAGCCTGCTAGCCTTCTATTGGATCAGCTAGACCAGCCTGACCAGCCTGCTAGCCTTCTATGGTATCACCTCATTCAAACCAGCCTGCTAGCCTTCTATTGTATCAGCTAGACTAGCCTGCTAGCCTTCTATTGGATCAGCTAGACCAGCCTGCTAGCCTTCTATTGTATCAGCTAGACCAGCCTGCTAGCCTTCTATTGGATCAGCTAGACCAGCCTGCTAGCCTTCTATTGGATCAGCTAGACCAGCCTGCTAGCCTTCTATTGGATCAGCTAGACCAGCCTGACCAGCCTGCTAGCCTTCTATGGTATCACCTCATTCAAACCAGCCTGCTAGCCTTCTATTGTATCAGCTAGACTAGCCTGCTAGCCTTCTATTGGATCAGCTAGACCAGCCTGCTAGCCTTCTATTGTATCAGCTAGACCAGCCTGCTAGCCTTCTATTGTATCAGCTAGACCAGCCTGCTAGCCTTCTATTGGATCAGCTAGACCAGCCTGCTAGCCTTCTATTGGATCAGCTAGACCAGCCTGCTAGCCTTCTATTGTATCAGCCAGATCTGTTAGCCTTCTATGGTATCACCTCATTCAAACCAGCCTGCTAGCCTTCTATTGTATGAGCTAGACCAGCCTGCTAACCTTCTATTGGATCAGCTAGACCAGCCTGACCAGCCTGCTAGCCTTCTATGGTATCACCTCATTCAAACCAGCCTGCTAGCCTTCTATTGTATCAGCTAGACCAGCCTGACCAGCCTGCTAGCCTTCTATTGTATCAGCTAGACCAGCCTGACCAGCCTGCTAGCCTTCTATTGTATCAGCTAGACCGGCCTGACCAGCCTGCTAGCCTAACCAGCGATCTGGTTAGCAAGCTGCCCAGCAGTTCTGGTTTGTATGGTAGCAACCAAGTCAAGAAGTATTATGTAGAGTTAGGGGTTCAGCCAAACTCTTTATCTTTTGTAAAGGTAGCAACAGCCAACATAGTCAGTACACTGGCAGAGTTTAAATGCTCCAAAGCCACAGGCCTGGATACTATTCCTGCAAGGTTTCTAATAGATTCTGCGGAGCAAATTGGCCCTTGTATTACGCATATCATTAATCTCTCTCTCTTGAACAAGGTACCTTTCCCATGGACATGAAACAAGCTGAAGTTATACCTCTGTGTAAGAAGGGGATAAAGTCTGACCCTGGGAGTTACAGGCCTGTATCTATCCTCTGTGTAAGAAGGGGATAAAGTCTGACCCTGGGAGTTACAGGCCTGTATCTATCCTCTGTGTAAGAAGGGGATAAAGTCTGACCCTTGGAGTTGTAGTCCTGTATCTATCCTCTGTGTAAGAAGGGGATAAAGTCTGACCCTGGGAGTTACAGGCCTGTATCTATCCTCTGTGTAAGAAGGGGATAAAGTCTGACCCTTGGAGTTGTAGTCCTGTATCTATCCTCTGTGTAAGAAGGGGATAAAGTCTGACCCTGGGAGTTACAGGCCTGTATCTATCCTCTGTGTAAGAAGGGGATAAAGTCTGACCCTGGGAGTTGTAGTCCTGTATCTATCCTCTGTGTAAGAAGGGGATAAAGTCTGACCCTGGGAGTTACAGGCCTGTATCTATCCTCTGTGTAAGAAGGGGATAAAGTCTGACCCTGGGAGTTGTAGTCCTGTATCTATCCTCTGTGTAAGAAGGGGATAAAGTCTGACCCTGGGAGTTGTAGTCCTGTATCTATCCTCTGTGTAAGAAGGGGATAATGTCTGACCCTGGGAGTTACAGGCCTGTATCTATCCTCTGTATAAGAAGGGGATAAAGTCTGACCCTGGGAGTTACAGGCCTGTATCTATCCTCTGTGTAAGAAGGGGATAAAGTCTGACCCTGGGAGTTGTAGTCCTGTATCTATCATCTGTGTAAGAAGGGGATAAAGTCTGACCCTGGGAGTTGTAGTCCTGTATCTATCCTCTGTGTAAGAAGGGGATAAAGTCTGACCCTGGGAGTTGTAGTCCTGTATCTATCCTCTGTGTAAGAAGGGGATAAAGTCTGACCCTGGGAGTTGTAGGCCTGTATCTATCCTCTGTGTAAGAAGGGGATAAAGTCTGACCCTGGGAGTTGTAGTCCTGTATCTATCCTCTGTGTATCATCAAAGATCATGGATAGAGTTCTACACAAACAAATGTATGAAATTGTTAACAAACAGGGTCTCATGTATGATTTTCAGTCGGGTTTTAGAAAAACAATCTCCACTGATTCATGTCTACTTTACTTGACTGACTTCATCAGGAAAGAGATTGATGAGGGAAATCTCTGTGGAATGGTACTGCTGGACCTACAGAAGGCCTTTGATACAGTCAACCACTTGGTTCCTAATCTCCAAACTGGGGTTGGGGTTAAGCAGGATCCCTCTAGGCTGGGTAAAGTCCTATTTATCAGGAAGGGAGCAAGTAGGAGAGGTTAATGGTTCACTGTCTCAGGCAAAACCAATTAGTTGTGGTGTTCCGCATGGGAGCGTGCTTGGGCCTCTGCTGTTTTTTTATTGTATATTGTAACGATATGAAAGATGCTTGTACTTGCCGTCTTTTTCTTTATGCGGATGACTGTACACTTCTGGTGTCTCACAACAGTAAAACTGTGTTGGAGAGCATACTTAGCACAGAGCTGACTAACATTAGCAAATGGCTTGGAGATAACAAGCTATCTCTGCACTTAGGGATCCAGACCTATATTTTGAGTAGGTCCTCTGAAATCAGTGTCAATTGCTGACTACTAAAACCTCTGTTAGTTACCTGGGATGTATCCTTGATGAAGCTTGGGAGGTGTGAGCATGACCAATAAGGTGCTAGGGAAGGTTAATGCCAGGACTACGTTTTTGACTAGAAAATCCAAGCTGCTTGATACGGACTCAATGAAAGTGCTAGCTACTTCCCTCATTCAATGCCATTTTGACTATGCTAGTACTTCCTGGTTTGGGGGCTTATCTAAACGAATGAAGGGGAAGCTCCAGCTAACCCAGAATAAGCTGATCAGGGTCCTCCCGTCTCCCCTCACTTCCGTCTCCCCTCCTCTCGTCTCCCCTCACTTCCGTCTCCCCCCTCCTCTCGTCTCCCCTCACTCCTGTCTCCCCTTCTCTCGTCTGCTCTCCCTCTTCTACCCTCCTCTCGTCCCCCTCTCCCTCGTAGTCTCCCCTCTCCCTCGTCGTCTCCCCTCCCCCATCTCTCCTCTCCCCTCTTCTCCCCCGTGTCTCTCCATCCTCTTGTCTCCCTCACTCCCGTCTCCCCTCTTCTCCCCTCTTGTCTCTTCTCCCTCTTCTCCCCTCTTCTCCCCTCCTCTCGTCTCCTCTCCCTCTTCTCGTCTCCTCTCGTCTCCTCTCCCTCTTCTACCCTCCTCTCCTCTCCCCTCTCCCTCTTCGTCTCCCCTCCCCTGTCTCTCCTCTCCCCTCTTCTCCCCCCGTGTCTCTCCATCCTCTTGTCTCCCTCACTCCTGTCTCCCCTCTTCTCCCCTCCTCTTGTCTCCTCTCCCTCTTCTCCCCTCCTCTCGTCTCCTCTCCCTCTTCTACCCTCCTCTCGTCCCCCCTCTCCCTCTTCGTCTCCCCTACCCCGTCTCTCCTCTCCCCTCTTCTCCCCCCTTGTCTCACCATCCTCTCGTCTCCCTCACTCCCGTCTCCCCTCTTCTCCCCTCCTCTCGTCTCCTCTCCCTCGTCGTCTCCCCTCCCCCATCTCTCCTCTCCCTCGTCGTCTCCCCCTTTCTTCACGGCTTTAGTAGTAATGATTTCTCCTGGTTATTGGGTATAAGGTTTGTCATGCTCGTGTAATTCTGTTTGTATACATGACTGTTTGTCTAACTTTCTTCACTGCTTTAGTAGTAATGATTTCTCCTGGTTATTGGGTATAAGGTTTGTCATGCTCGTGTAATTCTGTTTGTATATACAAGCTTTGGCTTCCAGTCCTTTAGGAGTAAAGATGCACAGCTGACAGAAGCGTACAGAGATTCATCTCAATCAGTCGCTCCAGAAATTGATCAGGGAGTCACTGTACTGTCATGCAGGTCTGCTGCTATAACTCTCTTGATTGGATCAGTACCATTCTGATTCTAAATCTATGTCCATGTAACGTTCGTCGTTGGGAGAAAGAGAGGAGGACCAAGGTGCAGCGTGGGTAAGTATTCATTATCTCTTTTAATGAAAAACGAATACTCCAACAAAACACGAGAACGAACCGAAAACAGTCCGGAACGGTGAAATACAAACACAGAACAGAAAATAAACACCCCACCAAACACAGGTGGGAAAAGGCTACCTAAGTATGATTCTCCATCAGAGACAACTAACGACACCTGCCTCTGATTGAGAACCATACCAGGCCAAACACAGAACAGAAAATAAACACCCCACCAAACACAGGTGGGAAAAGGCTACCTAAGTATGGTTCTCCATCAGAGACAACTAACGACACCTGCCTCTGATTGAGAACCATACCAGGCCAAACACAGAACAGAAAATAAACACCCCAGCAAACACAGGTGGGAAAAGGCTACCTAAGTATGGTTCTCCATCAGAGACAACTAACGACACCTGCCTCTGATTGAGAACCATACCAGGCCAAACACAGAACAGAAAATAAACACCCCACCAAACACAGGTGGGAAAAGGCTACCTAAGTATGGTTCTCCATCAGAGACAACTAACGACACCTGCCTCTGATTGAGAACCATACCAGGCCAAACACAGAACAGAAAATAAACACCCCACCAAACACAGGTGGGAAAAGGCTGCCTAAGTATGGTTCTCCATCAGAGACAACGAACGACACCTGCCTCTGATTGAGAACCATACCAGGCCAAACACAGAACAGAAAATAAACACCCCACCAAACACAGGTGGGAAAAGGCTACCTAAGTATGGTTCTCCATCAGAGACAACTAACGACACCTGCCTCTGATTGAGAACCATACCAGGCCAAACACAGAACAGAAAATAAACACCCCACGAAACACAGGTGGGAAAAGGCTGCCTAAGTATGGTTCTCCATCAGAGACAACTAACGACACCTGCCTCTGATTGAGAACCATACCAGGCCAAACACAGAACAGAAAATAAACACCCCACCAAACACAGGTGGGAAAAGGCTACCTAAGTATGGTTCTCCATCAGAGACAACTAACGACACCTGCCTCTGATTGAGAACCATACCAGGCCAAACACAGAACAGAAAATAAACACCCCACCAAACACAGGTGGGAAAAGGCTACCTAAGTATGGTTCTCCATCAGAGACAACTAACGACACCTGCCTCTGATTGAGAACCATACCAGGCCAAACGCAGAACAGAAAATAAACACCCCACCAAACACAGGTGGGAAAAGGCTACCTAAGTATGGTTCTCCATCAGAGACAACGAACGACACCTGCCTCTGATTGAGAACCATACCAGGCCAAACGCAGAACACAACATAGAAAATGGAACATAGACAAACCCACCCAACTCACGCCCTGACCACACTTAAAACAAAGACATAATAAATAAATAATAAAAGAACTAAGGTCAGAACGTGACAGTCCATTGAAGAGGTGTCTATGTTGGAGAGGGTTTAACCATGTAGTTTACATTTTGCTCATTTAGTTAAGTTGAAATCCCAGTTTGCTTTGTCCCTCCCATTCTGTTATTTGATTTGACAGGGAGGAGGAGTACAGCTCCCTGCCTACCTTGCACTCTGCAACCTTTCAAGAGCACCAACATTTTGCCAAATGTCAGGTATCTAAGGCTTCAATACAATGCATTAGCCTTCGCCAACTAACCCTGAGGAGGAGAGTTGTCAGGAATCAGGCAGGCCTGAAGGTTTACAGCCTGTAGCTAGCTTAGCAGTATCTACAGAGACCATCCTGTAGCTAGTCTAGCAGTATCTACAGAGACCATCCTGTAGCTAGCCTAGCAGTATCTACAGATACCATCCTGTAGCTAGTCTATCAGTATCTGCAGAGACCATCCTGTAGCTAGCCTAGCAGTATCTACAGACACCATCCTGTAGCTAGTCTATCAGTATCTACAGAGACCATCCTGTAGCTAGCCTAGCAGTATCTACAGAGACCATCCTGTAGCTAGCCTAGCAGTATCTACAGAGACCATCCTGTAGCTAGCCTAGCAGTATCTACAGAGACCATCCTGTAGCTAGTCTATCAGTATCTACAGATACCATCCTGTAGCTAGCCTAGCAGTATCCACAGAAACCATCTTGTAGCTAGCCTAGCAGTATCCACAGATACCATCCTGTAGCTAGTCTAGCAGTATCAACAGATACCATCCTGTAGCTAGCCTAGAAGTATCCACAGAGACCATCCTGTAGCTAGTCTAGCAGTATCTACAGAGACAATCCTGTAGCTAGCCTAGCAGTATCTACAGAGACCATCCTGTAGATAGTCTAGCAGAATCTACAGATAACATCCTGTAGCTAGCCTAGCAGTGTCCACAGAGACCATCCTGCAGCTAGCCTAGCAGTATCCACAGAGACCATCCTGTAGCTAGCCTAGAAGTATCCACAGAGACCATCCTGTAGCTAGTCTAGCAGTATCTACAGAGACCATCCAGTAGCTAGCCTAGCAGTATCTACAGAGACCATCCTGTAGCTAGCCTAGCAGTATTCATAGAGACCATCCTGTAGTTAGCCTAGCAGTATCCACAGATACCATCCTGTAGCTAGCCTAGCAGTATCTACAGAGACCATCCTGTAGCTAGCCTAGCAGTATCTACAGAGACCATCCTGTAGATAGTCTAGCAGTATCTACAGATACCATCCTGTAGCTAGCCTAGCAGTATCCACAGATACCATCCTGTAGCTAGCCTAGCAGTATCCACAGATACCATCCTGTAGCTAGCCTAGCAGTATCCACAGAGACCATCCTGTAGATAGTCTAGCAGTATCTACAGAGACCATCCTGTAGCTAGCCTAGCAGTATTCATAGAGACCATCATGTAGCTAGCCTAGAAGTATCCAGAGACCATACCGTAGCTAGTCTAGCAGTATCCACAGATAACATCCTGTAGCTAGCCTAGCAGTGTCCACAGAGACCATCCTGCAGCTAGCCTAGCAGTATCCACAGAGACCATCCTGTAGCTAGCCTAGAAGTATCCACAGAGACCATCCTGTAGCTAGTCTAGCAGTATCTACAGAGACCATCCTGTAGCTAGCCTAGCAGTATCTACAGAGACCATCCTGTAGCTAGCCTAGCAGTATTCATAGAGACCATCCTGTAGCTAGCCTAGCAGTATCCACAGATACCATCCTGTAGCTAGCCTAGCAGTATCCACAGATACCATCCTGTAGCTAGCCTAGCAGTATCTACAGAGACCATCCTGTAGCTAGCCTAGCAGTATCTACAGAGACCATCCTGTAGATAGTCTAGCAGAATCTACAGATAACATCCTGTAGCTAGCCTAGCAGTGTCCAAAGAGACCATCCTGCAGCTAGCCTAGCAGTATCCACAGAGACCATCCTGTAGCTAGCCTAGAAGTATCCACAGAGACCATCCTGTAGCTAGCCTAGCAGTATCTACAGAGACCATCCTGTAGCTAGCCTAGCAGTATTCATAGATACCATCCTGTAGCTAGTCTAGCAGTATCTACAGAGACCATCCTGTAGCTAGCCTAGCAGTATTCATAGAGACCATCCTGTAGCTAGCCTAGCAGTATTCACAGATACCATCCTGTAGCTAGCAGTATCCACAGATACCATCCCGTAGCTAGCCTAGCAGTATCCACAGATACCATCCCGTAGCTAGTCTAGCAGTATCTACAGAGACCATCCTGTAGCTAGCCTAGCAGTATCTACAGAGACCATCCTGTAGCTAGTCTATCAGTATCCACAGATACCATCCTGTAGCTAGCCTAGCAGTATTAATAAAGACCATCCTGTAGCTAGCCTAGCAGTATCCACAGATACCATCCTGTAGCTAGCCTAGCAGTATCTACAGAGACCATCCTGTAGCTAGCCTAGCAGTATCTACAGAGACCATCCTGTAGATAGTCTAGCAGTATCTACAGATACCATCCTGTAGCTAGCCTAGCAGTATCCACAGATACCATCCTGTAGCTAGCCTAGCAGTATCTACAGAGACCATCCTGTAGCTAGTCTAGCAGTATCTACAGAGACCATCCTGTAGTTTTACTATGCTGCCTGTTATCATAATGTTTTACTATGCTGCCTGTTATCATAATGTTTTACTATGCTGCCTGCTATCATAATGTTTTACTATGCTGCCTGTTATCATAATGTTTTACTATGCTGCCAGTTATCATAATGTTTTACTATGCTGCCTGCTATCATAATGTTTTACTATGCTGCCTGCTATCATCATGTTTTACTATGCTGCCTGCTATCATAATGTTTTACTATGCTGCCTGTTATCATAATGTTTTACTATGCTGCCTGCTATCATAATGTTTTACTATGCTGCCTGTTATCATAATGTTTTACTATCTTTATCATAATGTTTTACTATGCTGCCTGCTATCATAATGTTTTACTATGCTGCCTGTTATCATAATGTTTTACTATGCTGCCAGTTATCATAATGTTTTACTATGCTGCCTGCTATCATAATGTTTTACTATGCTGCCTGCTATCATCATGTTTTACTATATCATAATGTTTTACTATGCTGCCTGTTATCATAATGTTTTACTATGCTGCCTGTTATCATAATGTTTTACTATGCTGCCTGTTATCATAATGTTTTACTATGCTGCCTGCTATCATAATGTTTTACTATGCTGCCTGTTATCATAATGTTTTACTATGCTGCCTGTGCTATCATAATGTTTTACTATGCTGCCTGTTATCATAATGTTTTACTATGCTGCCTGCTATGCTGCCTGCTATCATAATGTTTTACTATGCTGCCTGCTTATCATAATGTTTTACTATGCTGCCTGTTATCATAATGTTTTACTATGCTGCCTGCTATCATAATGTTTTACTATATCATAATGTTTTACCTGCCTTATCATAATGTTTTTACTATGCTGCCTGCTATCATAATGTTTTACTATGCTGCCTGTTATCATAATGTTTTACTATGTTTTACTATGCTGCCTGCTATCATAATGTTTTACTATGCTGCCTGTTATCATAATGTTTTACTATGCTGCCTGCTATCATAATGTTTTACTATGCTGCCTGTTATCATAATGTTTTACTATGCTGCCTGTTATCATAATGTTTTACTATGCTGCCTGCTATCATAATGTTTTACTATGCTGCCTGCTATCATAATGTTTGTTATCATAATGTTTTACTATGCTGCCTGCTATGCTGCCTGTTATCATAATGTTTTACTATGCTGCCTGCTATCATAATGTTTTACTATGCTGCCTGTTATCATAATGTTTTACTATGCTGCCTGCTATGCTGCCTGCTATCATAATGTTTTACTATGCTGCCTGTTATCATAATGTTTTACTATGCTGCCTGCTATCATAATGTTTTACTATGCTGCCTGTTATCATAATGTTTTACTATGCTGCCTGCTATGCTGCCTGCTATCATAATGTTTTACTACTATCATAATGTTTTACTATGCTGCCTATCATAATGTTTTACTATGCTGCCTGTTATCATAATGTTTTACTATGCTGCCTGTTATCATAATGTTTTACTATGCTGCCTGTTATCTGCTATGCTGCCTGTTATCATAATGTTTTACTATGCTGCCTGTTATCATAATGTTTTACTATGCTGCCTGTTATCATAATGTTTTACTATGCTGCTGCCTGTTATCATAATGTTTTACTATGCTGCCTGTTATCATAATGTTTTACTATGCTGCTGCCTTATCATAATGTTTTACTATGCTGCCTGCTATCATAATGCCTGCTATCATAATGTTTTACTATGCTGCCTGCTATCATAATGTTTTACTATGCTGCCTGTTATCATAATGTTTTACTATGCTGCCTGTTATCTATGTTTTACTATGCTGCCTGTTATCATAATGTTTTACTACTATGCTGCCTGTTATCATAATGTTTTACTATGCTGCCTTATCATAATGTTTTACTATGCTGCCTGTTATCATAATGTTTTACTATGCTGCCTGTTATCATAATGTTTTACTATGCCTGCCTGCTATCATAATGTTTTACTATGCTGCCTGTTATCATAATGTTTTACTATGCTGCCTGTTATCATAATGTTTTACTATGCTGCCTGCTATCATAATGTTTTACTATGCTGCCTGCCTTATCATAATGTTTTACTATGCTGCCTGCCTTATCATAATGTTTTACTATGCTGCCTGCTATGCTGCCTGCTATCATAATGTTTTACTATGCTGCCTGTTATCATAATGTTTTACTATGCTGCCTGTTATCATAATGTTTTACTATGCTGCCTGTTATCATAATGTTTTACTATGCTGCCTGTTATCATAATGTTTTACTATGCTGCCTGTTATCATAATGTTTTACTATGCCTGCTATGCTGCCTTATCATAATGTTTTACTATGCTGCCTGCTATCATAATGTTTTACTATGCTATCATAATGTTTTACTATGCTTATCATAATGTTTTACTATGCTGCCTGTTATCATAATGTTTTACTATGCTGCCTGCTATCATAATGTTTTACTATGCTGCCTGTTATCATAATGCTGCCTGTTATCATAATGTTTTACTATGCTGCCTGTTATCATAATGTTTTACTATGCTGCCTGTTATCATAATGTTTTACTATGCTGCCTGTTATCATAATGTTTTACTATGCTGCCTGTTATCATAATGTTTTACTATGCTGCCTGTTATCATAATGTTTTACTATGCTGCCTGTTATCATAATGTTTTACTATGCTGCCTGCTATCATAATGTTTTACTATGCTGCCTGCTGCCTGCTATCATAATGTTTTACTATGCTGCCTGTTATCATAATGTTTTACTATGCTGCCTGCTATCATAATGTTTTACTATGCTGCCTGTTATCATAATGTTTTACTATGCTGCCTGCTATCATAATGTTTTACTATGCTGCCTGTTATCATAATGTTTTACTATGCTGCCTGTTATCATAATGTTTTACTATGCTGCCTGTTATCATAATGTTTTACTATGCTGCCTGTTATCATAATGTTTTACTATGCTGCCTGCTATGCTGCCTGCTATCATAATGTTTTACTATGCTGCCTGTTATCATAATGTTTTACTATGCTGCCTGTTATCATAATGTTTTACTATGCTGCCTGTTATCATAATGTTTTACTATGTTATAATGTTTTACTATGCTGCCTGTTATCATAATGTTTTACTATGCTGCCTGCTATCATAATGTTTTACTATGCTGCCTGCTATGCTGCCTGCTATCATAATGTTTTACTATGCTGCCTGTTATCATAATGCTATGCTGCCTGCTATCATAATGTTTTACTATGCTGCCTGCTATCATAATGTTTTACTATGCTGCCTGTTATCATAATGTTTTACTATGCTGCCTGCTATCATAATGTTTTACTATGCTGCCTGTTATCATAATGTTTTACTATGCTGCTATCATAATGTTTTACTATGCTGCCTGCTATCATAATGTTTTACTATGTTATCTGTTTTACTATGCTGCCTGTTATCATAATGTTTTACTATGCTGCCTGCTATGCTGCCTGCTATCATAATGTTTTACTATGCTGCTGCTATGCTGCCTGCTATCATAATGTTTTACTATGCTGCCTGCTATGCTGCCTGCTATCATAATGTTTTACTATGCTGTTATCTGCTATGCTGCCTGCTATCATAATGTTTTACTATGCTGCCTGTTATCATAATGTTTTAATGTTTTACTATGCTGCCTGCTATCATAATGTTTTACTATGCTGCCTGCTATGCTGCCTGCTATCATAATGTTTTACTATGCTGCCTGCCTGCTATCATAATGTTTTACTATGCTGCCTGTTATCATAATGTTTTACTATGCTGCCTGCTATCATAATGTTTTACTATGCTGCCTGTTATCATAATGTTTTACTATGCTGCCTGCTATCATAATGTTTTACTATGCTGCCTGCTATCATAATGTTTTACTATGCTGCCTGTTATCATAATGTTTTACTATGCTGCCTGTTATCATAATGTTTTACTATGCCTGCTATGCTGCCTGTTATCATAATGTTTTACTATGCTGCCTGCTATCATAATGTTTTACTATGCTGCCTGCTATGCTGCCTGCTATCATAATGTTTTACTATGCTGCCTGTTATCATAATGTTTTACTATGCTGCCTGTTATCATAATGTTTTACTATGCTGCCTGTTATCATAATGTTTTACTATGCTGCCTGCTATCATAATGTTTTACTATGCTCCTGCTATGCTGCCTGCTATCATAATGTTTTACTATGCTGCCTGTTATCATAATGTTTTACTATGCTGCCTGTTATCATAATGTTTTACTATGCTGCCTGTTATCATAATGTTTTACTATGCTGCCTGCTATCATAATGTTTTACTATGCTGCCTGCTATCATAATGTTTTACTATGCTGCCTGTTATCATAATGTTTTACTATGCTGCCTGTTATCATAATGTTTTACTATGCTGCCTGCCTGCTATCATAATGTTTTACTATGCTGCCTGCTATCATAATGTTTTACTACTATGCTGCCTGCTATCATAATGTTTTACTATGCTGCCTGCTATCATAATGTTTTACTATGCTGCCTGTTATCATAATGTTTTACTATGCTGCCTGTTATCATAATGTTTTACTATGCTGCCTGCCTGTGCCTGCTATCATAATGTTTTACTATGCTGCCTGCCTGCCTATCATAATGTTTTACTATGCTGCCTGCTATCATAATGTTTTACTATGCTGCCTGCTATCATAATGCCTGCCTATCATAATGTTTTACTATGCTGCCTGCTATGCTGCCTGCTATCATAATGTTTTACTATGCTGCCTGTTATCATAATGTTTTACTATGCTGCCTGTTATCATAATGTTTTACTATGCTGCCTGCTATGCTGCCTGCTATCATAATGTTTTACTATGCTGCCTGCTATGCTGCCTGCTATCATAATGTTTTACTATGCTGCCTGTTATCATAATGTTTTACTATGCTGCCTGCTATGCTGCCTGCTATCATAATGTTTTACTATGCTGCCTGCTATCATAATGTTTTACTATGCTGCCTGCTATCATAATGTTTTACTATGCTGCCTGCTATGCTGCCTGCTATCATAATGTTTTACTATGCTGCCTGTTATCATAATGTTTTACTATGCCTGTTATCATAATGTTTTACTATGTTGCCTGCCTGCTATCATAATGTTTTACTATGCTGCCTGCTATCATAATGTTTTACTATGCTGCCTGCTATGCTGCCTGCTATCATAATGTTTTACTATGCTGCCTGCTATGCTGTCTGCTATCATAATGTTTTACTATGCTGCCTGCTATGCTGCCTGCTATCATAATGTTTTACTATGCTGCCTGTTATCATAATGTTTTACTATGCTGCCTGCTATCATAATGTTTTACTATGCTGCCTGCTATCATAATGTTTTACTATGTTGCCTGTTATCATAATGTTTTACTGTCCTGCTTGCTATGCTGCCTGCTATGCTGCTTGCTATGCTGCCTGCTATGCTGCCTGCTATCATAATGTTTTACTATGCTGCCTGCTATCATAATGTTTTACTATCCTGCCTGCTATCCTGCCTGCTATCATAATGTTTTACTATGCTGCCTGCTATCATAATGTTTTACTATGCTGCCTGCTATCATAATGTTTTACTATCCTGCCTGCTATCCTGCCTGCTATGCTGCCTGCTATCATAATGTTTTACTATCCTGCCTGCTATCCTGCCTGCTATCATAATGTTTTACTATCCTGCCTGCTGCTGCCTGCTATCATAATGTTTTACTATGCTGCCTGCTATCATAATGTTTTACTATCCTGCCTGCTATGCTGCCTGCTATCCTGCCTGCTATCATAATGTTCTGTTATACTATCTGCTCTCATACAGTTTTGTTGTGCTGTCTGATATCCAAGATTAGCCGTAGACTCAAGATGTTTAATTAAACCAGTGTTTATTTGAGCTATTGAGTGATGTGTTTTGGGTAGTTATACAACTGCCAACATCAAATTGCTCTGCGGGAAATATCAGCATTTTCACTCTAATCAAAACTCTGTATAAATAATCAGATGTTATGAATTCAGAAGGAACACATTACAAATGACCTAAAACAACACCCATTGTCCCCGAAAGGAATGATATTGATGAGTGTGTGTGTGTGTGTGTGTGTATGTGCACCTACTGAATGATGCAGTAGTGTGTGTGTGTGTGTGTGTGTGTGTGTGTGTGTGTGTGTGTGTGTGTGTGTGTGTGTGTGTGTGTGTGTGTGTGTGTGTGTGTGTGTGTGTGTGTGTGTGTGTGTGCACCTACTGAATGATGCAGTCGTGTGTGTGTGTGTGTGTGTGTGTGTGTGTGTGTGTGTGTGTGTGTGTGTGTGTGTGTGTGTGTGTGTGTGTGTGTGTGTGTGTGTGTGTGTGTGTGTGTGTGTGTGTGTGTGTGTGTACTTTCTGACTGATGCAGTCGTGTGTGTGTGTGTGTGTGTGTGTGTGTGTGTGTGTGTGTTTATACCTTCTGAATGATACAGTCGTGTGTGTGTGTGTGTGTGTGCACCTACTGAATAATGCAGTCGTGTGTGTGTGTGTGTGTGTGTGTGTTTGTGTGTGTACCTTCTGAATGATGTGTGTGTGTGTGTGTGTGTGTGTGTGTGTGTGTGTGTGTGTGTGTGTGTGTGTGTGTGTGTGTGTGTGTGTGTGTGTGTACCTTCTGAATGATGCAGTCGTGTGTGTATGTGTGTGTGTGTGTGTGTGTGTACCTTCTGAATGATGCAGTCGTGTGTGTGTGTGTGTGTGTGTGTGTGTGTGTGTGTGTGTGTGTGTGTGTGTGTGTGTGTGTGTGTGTGTGTGTGTACCTTCTGAATGATGCAGTCGTGTGTGTGTGTGTGTGTGTGTGTGTGTGTGTGTGTGTGTGTGTGTGTGTGTGTGTGTGTGTGTGTGTGTGTGTGTGTGTGTGTGTGTGTGTGTGTGTGTGTGTGTGTGTGTGTGTATGTGAAGGAAAGTCGATAGATCTCCTCCAGGCAGAGACATGTTGCTCACAGATAAATACAATTTGATTTGATGTTCTGATCTATTTCGAGGAACCTCAGCTGTCATCCCTGATGTTCTGATCTATTTCCTGGGTTAACATGAGGAACCCCAGCTGTCATCCCTGATGTTCAGATCTATTTCCTGGGTTAACATGAGGAACCTCAGCTGTCATCCCTGATGTTCTGATCTATTTCCTGGGTTAACATGAGGAACCCCAGCTGTCATCCCTGATGTTCAGATCTATTTCGAGGAACCTCAGCTGTCATCCCTGATGTTCTGATCTATTTCCTGGGTTAACATGAGGAACCTCAGCTGTCATCCCTGATGTTCTGATCTATTTCCTGGGTTAACATGAGGAACCCCAGCTGTCATCCCTGATGTTCAGATCTATTTCGAGGAACCTCAGCTGTCATCCCTGATGTTCTGATCTATTTCCTGGGTTAACATGAGGAACCCCAGCTGTCATCCCTGATGTTCTGATCTATTTCCTGGGTTAACATGAGGAACCTCAGCTGTCATCCCTGATGTTCAGATCTATTTCCTGGGTTAACATGAGGAACCCCAGCTGTCATCCCTGATGTTCTGATCTATTTCCTGGGTTAACATGAGAAACCCCAGCTGTCATCCCTGATGTTCTGATCTATTTCCTGGGTTAACATGAGGAACCTCAGCTGTCATCCCTGATGTTCTGATCTATTTCGAGGAACCTCAGCTGTCATCCCTGATGTTCTGATCTATTTCCTGGGTTAACATGAGGAACCTCAGCTGTCATCCCTGATGTTCTGATCTATTTCGAGGAACCTCAGCTGTCATCCCTGATGTTCTGATCTATTTCCTGGGTTAACATGAGGAACCTCAGCTGTCATCCCTGATGTTCTGATCTATTTCCTGGGTTAACATGAGGAACCTCAGCTGTCATCCCTGATGTTCTGATCTATTTCCCGGGTTAACATGAGAAACCCCAGCTGTCATCCCTGATGTTCTGATCTATTTCCCGGGTTAACATGAGGAACCCCAGCTGTCATCCCTGATGTTCTGATCTATTTCCTGGGTTAACATGAGGAACCTCAGCTGTCATCCCTGATGTTCTGATCTATTTCGAGGAACCTCAGCTGTCATCCCTGATGTTCTGATCTATTTCCTGGGTTAACATGAGGAATCCCAGCTGTCATCCCTGATGTTCTGATCTATTTCCTGGGTTAACATGAGGAACCTCAGCTGTCATCCCTGATGTTCTGATCTATTTCCTGGGTTAACATGAGGAACCTCAGCTGTCATCCCTGATGTTCAGATCTATTTCCTGGGTTAACATGAGGAACCCCAGCTGTCATCCCTGATGTTCTGATCTATTTCCCGGGTTAACATGAGGAACCTCAGCTGTCATCCCTGATGTTCTGATCTATTTCCTGGGTTAACATGAGGAACCTCAGCTGTCATCCCTGATGTTCTGATCTATTTCCTGGGTTAACATGAGGAACCCCAGCTGTCATCCCTGATGTTCTGATCTATTTCCTGGGTTAACATGAGGAACCTCAGCTGTCATCCCTGATGTTCAGATCTATTTCCTGGGTTAACATGAGGAACCTCAGCTGTCATCCCTGATGTTCTGATCTATTTCCTGGGTTAACATGAGGAACCCCAGCTGTCATCCCTGATGTTCTGATCTATTTCCTGGGTTAACATGAGGAACCTCAGCTGTCATCCCTGATGTTCTGATCTATTTCCTGGGTTAACATGAGGAACCTCAGCTGTCATCCCTGATGTTCTGATCTATTTCCTGGGTTAACATGAGAAACCCCAGCTGTCATCCCTGATGTTCTGATCTATTTCGAGGAACCTCAGCTGTCATCCCTGATGTTCTGATCTATTTCCTGGGTTAACATGAGGGACCCCAGCTGTCATCCCTGATGTTCAGATCTATTTCCTGGGTTAACATGAGGAACCCCAGCTGTCATCCCTGATGTTCTGATCTATTTCCTGGGTTAACATGAGGAACCTCAGCTGTCATCCCTGATGTTCAGATCTATTTCCTGGGTTAACATGAGGAACCCCAGCTGTCATCCCTGATGTTCTGATCTATTTCCTGGGTTAACATGAGGAACCTCAGCTGTCATCCCTGATGTTCTGATCTATTTCCTGGGTTAACATGAGAAACCCCAGCTGTCATCCCTGATGTTCTGATCTATTTCCCGGGTTAACATGAGGAACCTCAGCTGTCATCCCTGATGTTCTGATCTATTTCCCGGGTTAACATGAGAAACCCCAGCTGTCATCCCTGATGTTCTGATCTATTTCCCGGGTTAACATGAGGAACCTCAGCTGTCATCCCTGATGTTCGGATCTATTTCGAGGAACCTCAGCTGTCATCCCTGATGTTCTGATCTATTTCCCGGGTTATCATGAGGAACCACAGCTGTCATCCCTGATGTTCTGATCTATTTCGAGGAACCTCAGCTGTCATCCCTGATGTTCGGATCTATTTCCTGGGTTAACATGAGGAACCCCAGCTGTCATCCCTGATGTTCTGATCTATTTCCGGGTTAACATGAGAAACCCCAGCTGTCATCCCTGATGTTCTGATCTATTTCCGGGTTAACATGAGGAACCCCAGCTGTCATCCCTGATGTTCTGATCTATTTCCTGGGTTAACATGAGGAACCTCAGCTGTCATCCCTGATGTTCTGATCTATTTCCCGGGTTAACATGAGAAACCCCAGCTGTCATCCCTGATGTTCTGATCTATTTCCCGGGTTAACATGAGGAACCACAGCTGTCATCCCTGATGTTCTGATCTATTTCGAGGAACCTCAGCTGTCATCCCTGATGTTCGGATCTATTTCCTGGGTTAACATGAGGAACCCCAGCTGCCATCCCTGATGCCTAGCTTAGCTATTTGCTACCCAACACCACAGCCTACAGCCTAGCTAGTCTACTTTAGCTATTAGCTAACTAGCATTACATATAGAATCCGTGAATACCACAGTCTACCAATACCACAGCCTACAGCCTAGTTTATATATTGGCTACCTAATACCACTTCATACCAATACCACAGCCTAGCCTAGCTAGTCTACTTTAGCTATTAGCTAACTAGCATTACATATAGAATCCGTGAATACCACAGCCTACAGCCTAGTTTATATATTAGCTACCTAATACCACTTCATACCAATACCACAGCCTACCAATACCACAGCCTACCAATACCTCAGCCTATAGCCTAGCTCTCATAAAGATAGATTGCTTGGCAGCCTACGTTATTAATCCCAGAGGGCATACAAATACTAAATCCTAGCTAGCCTAGTTTAGCTACCTAACACTGCACCATACCAATACTACCATAGAATTACACATAGAATCTGTGAATACCACATCATACCAATACCACATCCTACCAACACCACGAGTTACTAGCCTTGCAATCTACTCATACTCATACTGTAGACCTGATTCATACTGTAGACCTGTATACTGTAGACCTGTATACTGTAGACCTGTATACTGTAGACCTGACTCATACTGTAGACCTGACTCATACTGTAGACCTGACTCATACTGTAGACCTGTATACTGTAGACCTGACTCATACTGTAGACCTGTATACTGTAGACCTGATTCATACTGTAGACCTGACTCATACTGTAGACCTGATTCATACTGTAGACCTGACTCATACTGTAGACCTGACTCATACTGTAGACCTGATTCATACTGTAGACCTGTATACTGTAGACCTGACTCATACTGTAGACCTGACTCATACTGTAGACCTGACTCATACTGTAGACCTGATTCATACTGTAGACCTGACTCATACTGTAGACCTGACTCATACTTTAGAACTGACTCATACTGTAGACCTGATTCATACTGTAGACCTGTATACTGTAGACCTGACTCATACTGTATACTGTAGACCTGATTCATACTGTAGACCTGATTCATACTGTAGACCTGACTCATACTGTATACTGTAGACCTGACTCATACTGTAGACCTGATTCATACTGTAGACCTGTATACTGTAGACCTGACTCATACTGTATACTGTAGACCTGATTCATACTGTAGACCTGATTCATACTGTAGACCTGACTCATACTGTATACTGTAGACCTGACTCATACTGTAGACCTGATTCATACTGTAGACCTGACTCATACTGTAGACCTGACTCATACTGTAGACCTGTATACTGTAGACCTGACTCATACTGTAGACCTGTATACTGTAGACCTGACTCATACTGTAGACCTGACTCATACTGTAGACCTGACTCATACTGTAGACCTGTATACTGTAGACCTGACTCATACTGTAGACCTGACTCATACTGTAGACCTGACTCATACTGTAGACCTGACTCATACTGTAGACCTGTATACTGTAGACCTGACTCATACTGTAGACCTGACTCATACTGTAGACCTGTATACTGTAGACCTGACTCATACTGTAGACCTGACTCATACTGTAGACCTGACTCATATTGTTAAGTAGAGAGAGAAGAGAGAGAAGAGAACTGTAATTGTAATGGATGGTTAAGTAGAGAGAGAAGAGAGGAGAGAAGAGAACTGTATTGTAATGGATGGTTAATTAGAGAGAGAAGAAAGAAGAGAGAGAAGAGAGAAGAGAGTAGAGAGAAAAGAACTGTATTGTAATGGATGGTTAAGTAGAGAGAGAAGAGAGTAGAGAGAAAAGAACTGTATTGTAATGGATGGTTAAGTAGAGAGAGAAGAGAGGAGAGAAGAGAACTGTATTGTAATGGATGGTTAAGTAGAGAGAGAAGAGAGGAGAGAAGAGAACTGTATTGTAATGGATGGTTAAGTAGAGAGAGAAGAGAGGAGAGAAGAGAACTGTATTGTAATGGATGGTTAAGTAGAGAGAGAAGAGAGGAGAGAAGAGAACTGTATTGTAATGGATGGTTAAGTAGAGAGAGAAGAGAGGAGAGAAGAGAACTGTATTGTAATGGATGGTTAAGTAGAGAGAGAAGAGAGGAGAGAAGAGAACTGTATTGTAATGGATGGTTAATTAGAGAGAGAAGAGAGAAGAGAGAAGAGAGAGAAGAGAGTAGAGAGAAGAGAACTGTATTGTAATGGATGGTTAAGTAGAGAGAGAAGAGAGAGAAGAGAGAAGAGAGAGAAGAAAGAGAAAGAGAACTGTATTGTAATGGATGGCTAAGTAGAGAGAAAAGAGAGAGAAGAGAGAAGAGACAAGAGAGACAAGAGAGAGAAGAGAGACAAGAGAGAGAAGAGAGAAGAGAGAGAAGAGAGAGAAGAGAGAGAAGAGAGAAGAGAGAGAAGAGAGAGAAGAGAGAGGAGAGAGAAGAGAGAGAAGAGAGAGAAGAGAGAGAAGAGAGAAGAGAGAAGAGAGAGAAGAGAGAAGAGAGAGAAGAAAGAGAAAGAGAACTGTATTGTAATGGATGGCTAAGTAGAGAGAAAAGAGAGAGAAGAGAGAAGAGACAAGAGAGAGAAGAGAGAGAAGAGAGACAAGAGAGAGAAGAGAGACAAGAGAGAGAAGAGAGAAGAGAGAAGAGAGAAGAGAGAGAAGAGAGAGAAGAGAGGAGAGAGAAGAGAGAAGAGAGAGAAGAGAGGAGAGAGAAGAGAGAAGAGAGAGAAGAGAGAGAAGATAGAAGAGAGAAGAGAGAGAAGAGAGAGAAGAGAGACAAGAGAGAGAAGAGAGACAAGAGAGAGAAGATAGAAGAGAGAGAAGAGAGAGAAGATAGAAGAGAGAAGAGAGGAGAGAGAAGAGAGAAGAGAGAGAAGAGAGAGAAGATAGAAGAGAGAAGAGAGAAGAGAGAAGAGAACTGTATTGTAATGGATGGTTAAGTAGAGAGAGAAGAGAGAGAAGAGAGAGAAGAGAGAAGAGAGAGAGAAGAGAGAAGAGAGAAGAGAGAAGAGAGAAGAGAGAAGAGAGAGAAGAGAGAAGAGAGAAGAGAACTGTATTGTAATGGATGGTTAAGTAGAGAGAGAAGAGAGAGAAGAGAGAGAAGAGAGAAGAGAGAAGAGAGAAGAGAGAGAAGAGAGAAGAGAGAAGAGAACTGTATTGTAATGGATGGTTAAGTAGAGAGAGAAGAGAGAAGAGAGAAGATAGAAGAGAGTAGAGAGAGAAGAGAGAAGAGAGAAGATAGAAGAGAGTAGAGAGAGAAGAGAGAAGAGAGAGAAGATAGAAGAGAACTGTATTGTAGTGGATGGTTAATTAGAGAGAGAAGGGAACAGAACCCTGACAGATCCATTGGTGAGAACAGATAGTGCCTCTCATACAGAGGAGACGGTGTGTGTATGTGTGTGTGTGTGTGTGTGTGTGTGTGTGTGTGTGTGTGTGTGTGTGTGTGTGTGTGTGTGTGTGTGTGTGTGTGTGTGTGTGTGTGTGTGTGTGTGTGTGTGTGTCGCCTGTATAAAGACACCACAGGATTACTAAGGGATATAGCACAGTCATCTTAATGTCAATCTGATTCAGTAGCTATGTTAGTAAGAGACGCTCTGCTGTGGGTTGGACACTAATAACTAACCAATACGGTTTGAGTTTTTACTTGATGCCATGGCTTCGTTTACACAGTCAGCCCAATTCTGAGTCGGATTTTTGCCTATTTTATCGGTCAAAAGAGCTGATGTGATTGGTCAAAAGACCAAATAGTAGGAGAAAGAAAGATCTGATCTGTGCTGCCTGTGTAAATGTAGCCTACCAGGCAGTTTGTAGGGCTGAGAAGCCTTCCTATGGAATACCTCATCCCTCTTCAAACCGTTCATACATTGTGTTACTCGGTTGACAGTTTGCTAGCTACTCAGTTGACAGTTTTCTAGCTACTCTGTTGACAGTTTGCTAGCTACTCGGTTGACAGTTTGCTAGCTACTCTGTTGACAGTTTGCTAGCTACTCGGTTGACAGTTTTCTAGCTACTCTGTTGACAGTTTGCTAGCTACTCGGTTGACAGTTTGCTAGCTACTCGGTTGACAGTTTTCTAGCTACTCTGTTGACAGTTTGCTAGCTATGTTGACAGTTTGCTAGCTACTCTGTTGACAGTTTGCTAGCTATTCTTTTGACTAAAACATATGGTCGCTAACTAGCTTTTGGAAACCCCAAAAATGATGCAGAAAAATGCACTTTGTCACTTCCAGGTTAGACTACTGCAATGCTCTACTCTCCAGCTACCTGGATAAATCACTAAATGGTGGCTAGAATACAGCTGCTAGAATCTTGACTAGAACCCCAACA